>NW_015439972.1:30410-31438 GCF_001577835.2 Coturnix japonica | reverse complement strand
GAGGGGTAGTTAGTTAATGGGGGGTAATTAAAGGGGGGTGAGGGGTAGTTAGTTAATGGGGGGTAATTAAATGGGGGGTGAGGAGTAGTTAGTTAATGGGGAGTAATTAAAGGGGGGGTGAGGGGTAGTTAGTTAAAGGGGGGGTAATTAAAGGGGAGATAATTAAATGGGGGGGACTTGGATGGGAGGGTGATGGTTAGTTAATTAAAGGGGGGGGAAATAAAGGAGGGGATGTGGAAAGGGGGAGATGATGGTGGTTAGTTAATTAAAGGGGGGGGTAATTAAAAGGGGGGAGTGTGGAAAGGAGGGGGTGTGAGGGGCAGTTAATTAAAGGGGGGGAGGTGGAATTGGGGGAGATGATGATAATCAATTGGGGGGGGAGGGATGATAAAGGGGCTGTGGTGGTTCTACCTCATTTTAAACACCCCCCCTCCCCCCAATGGCCATCACAGCTTGATGCCATAAAATGGGAGGCATTACTTTCGGAGCGACCTCAACCCAGTTACTTAGGAGGCATTACTTTCGGAGCATTTTGGGGGCAAACTGATCCTTTTCTGGGGCATTTTGGGGGCAATTTGACCCTTTTTAGGGTATTTTGTGGCGCTGTTTTGGGTTCTTTTAGGGCATTTTGGGGCAATTTGATCCTTTTTAGGGCATTTTGGAGCTTTTGGGGGGGTCTTTTGGGTCCTTTTAAGGCATTTTGGGGCAATATGATCCTTTTTAGGGCTTTTAGGGTGGCTGTTTTGGGGTCTTTTGGGGCATTTTGGGGCAATCTGACCCTTTTTAGGCTATTTTGGGGGGCTGCTTTTCATCCTTTTAGGGTATTTTGGGACAATCTGAGTTTTTGGGGTATTTTGGGGTCAATTTGACCCTTTTTAGGGCATTTTGGGGCTTTTTGGGGGGTGTTTTGGGTTCTTTTAGGGCATTTTGGGCCAATCTGATCCTTTTTAGGGCATTTTGGGGGCAATTTGACCCTTTTTAGGGTATTCTGTGGCGCTGCTTTAGGTTATTTTAGGGCATTTTGGGGC
>NW_015439972.1:29240-30385 GCF_001577835.2 Coturnix japonica | reverse complement strand
GCTTTTGGGGGGGCATTTGGGTCCTTTTAGGGCATTTTGGGGCAATCTGACCCTTTATAGGGCATTTTGGGGGGCTGTTTTGGGGTTTTTTAGGGCATTTTGGGGGCAATTTGACCCTTTTTAGGGCATTTTGAGAGCCTGTTTTGGGGTCTTTCAGGGCATTTTGGGACAATCTGATCCTTCTTAGGGTATTCTAGGGTGGCTGTTTTGGGGTCTTTTAGGGCATTTTGGGGGCAATCTGATCCTTTTTAGGGCTTTTTGGAGGCTATTTTGGGTCTTTTTAGGGCAATCTGATCCTTTATAGGACATTTTGGGGCACTTTGTGGGGCTGTTTTGGGTTCTTTTAGGACATTCTGGGCTCTTTTGGGGTCTATTTCAGCTCTTTTTGGTTCCTTTAGGTTATTTGAACACCTTGAGTTCACACAGACCCAGTTCTTTAATGTTATTGGGTTTATTTGGGGGGGGGGTTCACTTCAATCCATTCACAGCCATTCATGTTTCTTCCCCCCCCTTCAGATCCAGGGGGGGTCCGGTTATTGGTGGGGGGGGGGTCCCATCCCATTATCATTGGGGGGGTCACTCAATCCCATATCATGGGGGGGTCCCCCATCCCATATCATGGGGGGGCTCCCTCGATCCCATATGGGGGGGTGTCCCATCCCATATCATGGGGGGGGGTCACTCAATCCCATATCATGGGGAGGGTTCCTCGATCCCATATCCTGGGGGGGGTCCCACCCCATATCATGTAGGGCCCCCAGTAGCTGAGCGCGGGCGTCACCGATGAAGCCTTGCTGGAGGAAGGTGGGCAGCCCCCCCCCCAAAGGAACCCGAATCAATCCCTGCACCTGTGGGGGGGGGAGGGGGGAGAACAGACATGGAGACACCCCACCCCGAAAAAAAAAACCCCATTGCCCATTATCCCCCCAAACCCTATTGCCCATAATAACCCCCCACAAACCCTATTGCCCATTATCCCCCCCAAACCCTATTGCCCATAATAACCCCCCCCAAACCCTTTTGCCCATTATCCCCCCCAAACCCTATTGCCCATAATAACCCCCCACAAACCCTATTGCCCATAATAACCCCCAAACCCTATTGCCCATTGATCCCCCCCCAAACCCTACTGCCCCCCCCAAACC
>NW_015439972.1:2856-28565 GCF_001577835.2 Coturnix japonica | reverse complement strand
CAGTAATGTACCCCCTACCATGCTCACCTAATTGAACCACATGAGTCACCCCCTCATTTAGCCCCCCATCCCTATAAAAGCCCCATATGACCTAATGCTGATGCCCCCCTGCCCCAGGGAACCCATCCACTGAATGGCCCTCCCCGCCATAATTAAGCCCCCCACGCCCCTAAATGGAACGTTGCCACCTAACACCCTCCGTGCGACCCCAAGTTAAGCTGCCTTCCCCATAGAAAGCCCCTACACCAGCCCATAACAATGCCCCCCCATTCAACTATAAGCCCCACCCGGACGACCCATAACGCTGCCTACCCCCCCATTAAGCCCCAACCCACCATAAACACCCGACACCCACATAAGGATGGCCCCATTATTTAAGTCCCCATATTTAAAGCCCACCACTCACCAACACCAGATTTGCACCCCCTCAAATTAACGCCCCACTCACCCATATATAAAACCCCCCTTACGACCCCCCCGCATTTTAAGTCCCCCCCCGAACCACACCAAAATGTACCCCCCACACATTAAGGCACCTCCTCAATTAACAACCCCACCCAAACCTATACAATGACCCCCCCGCATTAAGCCCCCAATTAAGCCCCCCACGCCCCCATAAGGATGCCACCCCCATATTAAGCCCCCCCGACCCCATAAGGATGCCCCTAACCGCCCCATATGCATGCCCCCCCCCCGAATTAAGCCTCGCCCATGACATGAAGTCCCCTCACGCCCCATAAACAACACCCCCCCATTCAAGCTACCCCGACCATTAATGCTGGTCTACCCCCCAATAAGACCGCCCCCCCACCACCATACCGATTGCCCCCTCCCCCCATCGAAAGCCCCCCAAGACCCCATCAAATGCCACCCCCCCCATATTAAGCCCCCTCAGGACCTATAAGGATGCCCCTAACCTCCCATAACCGAGCCCCCCCAAATTAACCCCCTCATATAAACCCCACGACCATTACGATGACCCCGCCCCGTCCCCATTAGACCCCGACGAACCCATAAGGATTGCCACCCCTAAACTTAAGCCCCCCACGCCCAAAATAAGGATGCCCCCGTATTCTCATTAAACCCACCCCGCTCAATTAAGCCCGGCCCCGAACCCCACACCAATTCCCCCCACATTAACCCCACACCCCATTAAAGAACCCACGTCCACACCAAGGATGCCACCCCCATAAATTTAAAAAGGGGGGCCCCCCCCCCCAAAATCGACCCGTAAGGGTTGCCCCCCCCCCACGCCCATTTACAAGGATTTTGCGCCACATGATTTGAAGCCCCAGATGCCCGCAATACTGAAGCAACTCACGCCCCATAGAGATATGCACCCCCCCATTATTAAGCCCCCCACACCGAACCCATAAGGAGGCCCCCCCCAGATTAAAAACCCCACACCGACCCAAAGGATGCCTCACCCCTAGTTAAAGCCCCCAATAAGGATTGCCCACCACATATTAGCCCTACCACGCCCCCATAAGCGCGCCCCCCAAAACATTAGAAGCGGCCCCCCCAGCCCCATAACGACTCCTCACCCCGCATATTAAGCCCCCCCAAGACCATTAGCGCCCCGCACCACCATCAAGACCCCCCCCCGGACACCATAAATTGGCCGCCCCTCCCATAAGGCCCCCAGACCCATTAACGAAACGCCCCCCCCCTATAGTCACCCACCTCCAGTCCGTGTTCCGGCGCCTCCTTCTCCCCCCTCTCGATCTCCCCCAGCTCCTCCAAGCTCACACGCCGGATGTAGAAATGCGTCACCACGCCGACGTCACTTCCGCTTTGCTCCTTCCTTCCGCTTCCGGGTTGAGCCTCGGCGCCTACTTGGTCCTCCGAGCTCAGCCGCCCTACGTCACTTCCGCTCTTCTTCCTTCCGCTTCCGGTCCAGGCCTTAGCTCCCCGGTGGTGACATGGCCGCAGTTCGATCCCCGCCGCCGCCGGGCCCAGCTCCTCCCGTAGCTCCCGGCTCAATCCGGCTTCAAGCGATTCCTTCCGGAGATCCACGAACCCACCGGGGAAACCGAACAGCCCGTCGAAACGGAGCTGCATCTGCGGGCGGCCATCTTAACCCGGAAGAGCCATCTTAACCCGGAAGATAATCCATTTTAACCCCCCACCCCCACCCAACGCCGTCTCCCGGTTAGGCCCCGTTCTCTCCTACGTACCAAGATGGCGAATGGAGGCTGTGGACTTCCGGTGGGCAGAGGGGCGTATAGGAGGACATGACAGGCGTGCCGCCATCTTGGCCCCGCGGCCTTGTTCCGTTTCCCGGCCCGGTTCCGGTTTCCGGTTCCGCTCGATAAGGACAAGGCCTCGCTTCGGCTCAGAAGCGGAGGCTCCTCTCCGTCCCCCATGGCGGCGCCCCGCAGCCAATCAGAGGGCGGGATTTCGATGGGGGGGAGGGATCTATCGGTCGCTTAGCCAATCAGAGCGTTAGGGGGCGTGGTCAGGACAAACCACGCCCCTTTAGTAGCAATATTTCATGTTACTCCGAAAGTAATGCCTCCTAATTAATGGGAAATATATTGCTCCGAAAGTAATGCCTCCCAAATAAAGGGAAATATACTGCTCCGAAAGTAATGCCTTCCAAATAAAGGGAAATATATTGCTCTGAAAGTAATGCCTCCCAATTAATGGGAAATATACTGCTCCAAAAGTAATGCCTCCAAATGAAAGGCAAATGTATTGCTCCGAAAGTAATGCCTCCCAATTAAGGGGAAATATATTGCTCCGAAAGTAATGCCTCCCAATTAAAGGGAAATATATTGCTCCGAAAGTAATGCCTCCCAATTAAAGGGAAATATACTGCTCCGAAAGTAATGCCTCCAAAATAAAGGGAAATATACTGCTCCGAAAGTAATGCCTCCCAATGAAAGGGAAATATGCTGCTCCAAAAGTAATGCCTCCAAATGAAAGGCAAATGTATTGCTCCGAAAGTAATGCCTCCCAATTAAGGGGAAATATATTGCTCTGAAAGTAATGCCTCCTAATTAATGTGAAATATACTGCTCCGAAAGTAATGCCTCCCAATTAAAGGGAATTATATTGCTCCGAAAGTAATGCCTCCCAATTAAAGGGAATTATATTGCTCCGAAAGTAATGCCTTCCAATTAAAGGGAGATATACTGCTCCGAAAGTAATGCCTCCTAGATAAAAGGAATTATATTGCTCCGAAAGTAATGCCTCCAAATTAAAGGGAATTATATTGCTCTGAAAGTAATGCCTCCTAGATAAAAGGAATTATATTGATCCGAAAGTAATGCCTCCAAATGAAAGGCAAATATATTGCTCCGAAAGTAATGCCTCCTAATTAAAGGGAATTATATGGCTCCGAAAGTAATGCCTCCTAATTAATGGGAGTTATACTGCTCCAAAGGTAATGCCTCTGATTTAAATGGAATTGTATTGCTCCGAAAGTAATGCCTTCTAATTAATCGGAATTGGTTTTGCTCCGAAAGTAATGCCTCTTAATCATGGGGCATGATGGGAGTTGTAGTCCACATGGTGTTATGGGAGTTGTAGTCTGCTGTGGGGCATGATGGGAGTTGTAGTGCATGGTGGGGAAATATAGTCTGTCACGGGGCATGATGGGAGTTGTAGTCCATACGAGCATGGGTGTGATGGGAGTTGTAGTCTCTCATGGGGCATGATGGGAGTTGTGGTTTCTCATGGAGCATGATGGCAGTTCTAGTCTGCTGCGGGGAATGCTGGGAGCTGTAGACTGTCATGGAGCATGATGGGAGTTGTAGTGCGTGGTGGGAAATATAGTCTGCTGTGGTGTAAAGAGTGTTATTAACAGCTGGTGAGCTGAGAAGGGTCGTAAACACGGTGCAGCCAAACAAGCAGCTGTACCATCCTGCAAGGACAGCAAGAACAACAGGATGCCCTGGGATGGTGAGAAACGAGCCATGGGTTTGTGAACTCAGCAAGGGAGTAACTTTCAGGATGATAACTACAAGTTGCAAAGATACTTGGGGATGGTATGTAATTGGGAACCAATGATGAGCTCCGCTTTTGCAATATGTATGAGCTAATTATCCGTATTATAAAGGTACACACAGCCAAGGAATAAATGAGATTAGCTTTGATATATTTCCAAATGACAGGGTGGTTGCATCTTTCCCGCCGTTCGACAAACACCAGGCCTGATAGGAATTAGGCCTCAAGGCCGCCTGATCGTGATCCACTCCTCTTGATGATGGCTGTATCACCACGAGGGTTGACGGCTGATGAGAGGTCTTGCCCTTGGAGATAAGGGGGCCATGGGGCCGGCCTATCTTCATGGCGCCCAGCATGCCCAGCAAACCAGCTCACTGCTGAGTTCCCTGCAGGACCTGCTGGTGACTGTCACAAGGCTCTGCCTGCATGAACCACAGACATCAGGACGTCTAAGTAGCTGTCTTGAGTTCAACACTCTTCTAAAATCTTAATTCCTTATATGAGCAACCTCTATTACCATTCTGCTGAGAATGGTTTAAAGTTGCACCTGTGGCATCAGGAGCAACTTAATTAAACCACTGCAGAGCTTCAAATAACATGAAGAAACAAAGTGTTGCACGTTCTAGGGGAATATGCAGACATCACACATGTCAGGTTATGCACAGATCACTGATTTTTCTAGAAGATCAATCTATCCCCTGTTCTTGCTGTATTCTTTCCTCTTTTCCTCCTTTCCAATCTCATTTAAAGGAAATTCTCATCTCACTGCCTGGACAATTGTTTTCATAACATTTCTGGGCATGTGTCATTTCCATAACCGACTGGTCCTGACTGCGCAGCACTCCCCATCACACCAGCTACTCCGTCAATTGAAAACCAAAACAAGTGAAAAACAAGCAATCTGAACAGCCAGCAGGACCCAGCTAAGCTCTGCTGTGTGATCTACCCCTGGATCTGAGGGGTCACCGTCAGGAAGCGCCGCTGTGACCAAAGCCAGCCACTGGGAACATCCCTACATCCAGCATGTCAGCATAGATGGACCCGAGGATGGGAGCTGGAGATGCTTCTGCAGAAGGCCACCTGATCCCAGAGGAGCCATTCCAACGTGCTCCGCAGCTCTGTATACTATAACCAGTGGACATAAACAGACACAACTTTAGCATGGGCCTGGGGGGGGGTTTGGGGAACACAACCAGTGCCCTCCAGGCATACAGCAGGGCTGCTGGCTGCTCATGCAGTGTTTCCATACTCAGGACAACTGCTGGTGGCCTGTGCTAATAGGCACAAGGGAACAGGATGCCACGGCTGAGGAGAAGCCTGTTTGGCAGTGTTCAGGCTCAGCACAGAACACACAAATCCTCTGCCAAATGCCTTTGTATAATTTCCTGTCACAATACATGCTGACACAATTTAAAATGAGTGATGCTCAATTAAAGTTCATGTTCTTTCATGGGCCAGTGCTTGATGGTGTTACTGGAGGCATGTAGTTGTTTGGTGCAGGTCCATCCTATGTTCCATCAGTCCCATGCAGACCATCACCAGATGCTGCACATGATCTGACAGCAGCACTGGAATGCTTTGATGGCATTTCATTCCTTCCGGTGATCCTAGAGGCTCAAAGACTCACCGGGAGTAATACGGATGTTTCAGGGGTAGCAGGAGGGGAGTGTCTGCCCTCCAGGGCAAGATACAGGTTGTATTTCTATCCTGGGTCAACGCTTCAGCTTGTACTGGGGCATGACCCAGCCGCCTGTACCACACCTTCTGGCCAGATGTCTGCAGCTGCATAACTGTCATGGTTGTGTAATGTTTGCTATTGGTTCCCACCTCACGACATCCTGTGGAGCGCAGAGAAGAACTACACAGCCCAGAGGACCTCAATTTCAATTACATTGTATTATATTGTGTTATCTTGCATCCAACATTGTAGTTAGTAAAGTAAGTCTTCCTCCTTAGATCGTTGCTGCTGCTGCTCTGTTTGTTTCCTTGAGCCCAGCTCCCATCCACCTACCATTTTCCTTTTTCCCTTCCCACATTTTGGAGACCATGGGGGGCACAGGCCTACGGCACCCCTGTCACAGACATGGATTGATCTAGATCTAGTGTTAGAACAAGAGGGAATGGTTTTAAACTGAGATGGGAAGGCTTAAATTAAATACTAGGAGGAAGTCTTTCACTCTGAAGGTGGTGACGCACTGGAACAGGTTGCCCAAGGAGGCTGTGGATGCCCCATCCCTGCAGGCATTCAACCCCCTTGCACATAGCAGGGGGTTGGAAGTGGATGAGCATTATGTTCCTTTTCAACCCAGGCCATTCTATGAGTCTGTGACTTTCACAGCCCCTGCCAGCAGCACACGGCCTGTCCGTGCCCAGGATGAGAGCAGCTGTGCAATGGCACAGCCATCTTTACCAGGGCATCCAAAGGAGCTCGGAGCTGTTTCTGGGAATTCCAGCCTTGGGCTGGGGGCAAACCCACGGGGTCTGTCCCTCCTGGGCACACCCTGTGAGCTCATAGAAGGCGACACTTGGCCCTCACAGCTGTCAGCCATTATGACATCAGAACCTGCCGTCCTACTGAGCCACACTGCAGAGCTGTGCAGCACTGCAGTCCCGCGAGGAGTGCAGAGCAGGCGAGTGGAGAGGTGCTTGTGTTCCTGGGAGGAGAGCAAGCCGTTCTCTGTGTCTGTGCGAGGAGTGAAGGAGCCAAAATGCCAGCCCAGCTGGGCAGGTGGGTGCAGCAGGCCCAGAATGTGGGGAGGGGAGCCAAGCAAAATCACTGTAATATGTGCTGCGGGCTTTTCTCCCAGGCCAGGCAAGCCCAACTCCCTTTTCCGTGGCACAGACCCTGTCTGGCCTCTTCGGGGAGCGGCCAGAACCGGGGGCCAGGCCGCCTGCCCACCTTAGCACAGCAAGCCCCTCACGTTCTCCAGAGTCCCATGGGTTGCTGTTGCCACTGCCAGCTCTTGCTAAAGGGGCCACCTGGGACTCAACAAACTCTGTGCTGGGCGAGGAACCCGTGGCAGCTGTACTTGCTAAAAAGGATGCTATCCCGGGAGACCAGTGTCCCCACGGCTGCGTGATACACACGCATCTGAATCTCTCCCTAGGGCAAAAGTTGTCGCTCAGAGAGGAGAGAGGACTCCATCCTGTTCTCTACGTCCTTTTGGTGAATGTGTTCCCTACACCAAAGCCATCCCAGCAACAGCCAAGGGCGGGACTTGTCACACACGGCTGGGTGGAGGAGGGAAACTGGGCTGTCAGGCTCCGCAGCAACTCTCGGCCAAACTAATTGTCTCTCTGACTGAATCCCACCACATGGAGCCTTCCTCTGGATATTGGGAGCCTGGGGAAATGTCCTGCAGGTCAGTGCCACAGCGTGCGGCAGAAGACAAAGCTCTGCCCTTCAGCCTCCGTGGGGACAGGAGGAGTTTGGCCACGGGCCCATCGCTGCTGAGACTCTGTGGGCTCCTGAGCCAGGCTGGGGGCTGCCTTGGCAGCGACGGGCTTGGTGTGGCAAGCACTCTTCCCAGGCCCAGCACGGAGCCTCAGGACTGAAGCACACAGGCACATGGGAGCAAGGGCCTTGGCTCGGTCCGCTGACCACTTTGGTAGTCTGGACGGGTATGGAGGAGCAAACGAGACAGCACGGCAGATGCTCTGCAGCAAGCTGGAGGGGTGAAGGGGCCCAACTCTTGGACGCACAGTTCCTCTGCCAAAAGTTGCTGGGAAGCAGCAGGAATTCGTGCCAGCGGCTCCCTGGGAAGCCTCCTTTGGAAGCTTTCTGCCGTGCTCTGGTGCCTCCTCCATCAACATGCTTTTCTCTCCATGGTGGTGTCAGCAGGACCGTGCATGAGCTCCCGTCTCAGAGGGTTAAGAACACTTCCTGCCATGCACCTGGCTCGTCGTAGCATGCCTCCCGTGTGGCTTGTAGTGCTCCATGCACGCCTTCACCTTGTGCCCAGGGCTCCAGGCCTTTCCCATCTATATGGTGACAGGCAAGCCCTGGGCAGACGGCTAAAAGGAACCAAAAGGGGTGCTGCGGGATAAGGAAGGGCACAACCCCCCGGAATCCTTCACTCGTGGCACTGGATACTCTGACCTTGCGGGATGGACGTTTGCTGAACAAGACTTGCTTTGCTTTGCCTTCAGGAACTCAATGGCTGGGCGAGAATTACACCTGATAAGTTATGAGCTGTCAATCAGGAAGCATCTCATTGCACAAGCAGTGTATGATGTCCTTGGGAGAATGGGATCGACGAACTGACGAGACAGGTAATGGTACTGCTCCCTTCCAGCCCTTTACAGGGACAGCTCTGTGCTCTGGCCGCCTGCCCCACACCTGGCTCTCAGGCTCAGCCTCCCCTGTGTCTTGGAGCTACTTTGCTCCCCACACTGAGAGCTGATGCTGTGCTGGCTGCACGGTAAAGCTGGGATCAGGGTGCTCTGTCCAGAGCCATGAATTCCCCCTGGCTGGGCCCCAGCCAGAAGCCTACTGGGCTTGGCTTGGAGGCTGGATGCGGCCCCTGCCAAGAGACTTGTGCTTCAGACTTCTTAGCTGGAAGGGCCATTCTCCAGACCAGCTGCAACTGGAGCTCTGCAGAGCCTGGCTGGCTCAGGGCACGATCTGACTGCCTGTCAAGGCTGTTCTACAGCAGACACAGGGCTGGCAAACTGGGATCAGGCAGAGCCCAAAGTCCATCTTTCTGTGGTTCTCTTGTGAGCTGCAAGTTCTTGGGTAGGACTCCCTGCTCACACCCATCTCCTGTCTTTGTGCTCACTGCTGTCTCTCCATTCCCTGTTTGTTGCCAGGAAATTTTTCTGTTGACACGGATTGAAATTGACAGCATCGTGCAAGACAGCTACTTGATGCCCAACTGGGCTCTGAAATCCCTGGGTATGTAGACAGCTTCAGACTCAGCAGTTCCCATACACAGCGGGAGGGATTCTGCACCACCAGAGCCCCGCCAAAGAGCTTTGGGGGAAGAGGCATTCACCTCCTTCAGCCTTGTCTCTGGACTAGTCCCAGTGCACGGTCTGTCCATCTTTATTTCAGGTTGCCACTGATTATGCGGAGAGGACAAACCAAGAGTTAACGGTGGGAAAGGCCGGCTTTCCCCTTCTTTTCCACGCAAAGTCCCCTGAGACCCTCTTGCAGGTATGGCAGGAGAAGTGCTGAACCTGTGGGACCCCTTGCCTTTCACCCCCTCCCCCCGCAGACACCCCACAGCAAGCTCCATAAGTGGCTCCCCCTCCATACCCCCCTCAGCCCTTCCTTCCCCCGATTTCTGTCCCCCTCCATTCCTTTCCCCCTCCCCATCCTTTCCCCCTCCCCAACCTTCCTTCCATCCTTCTCCCCCCCATCCTTCCCCTCCCTTTCTTCCACCATCCTTCCCCCCCATCCTCCCATTTCCTCCCTCCATCCTACCCCCCATCCTTCTCCCAGTCTTTCCTACCCCCAACCCTTCCCCCCATTCTCCCTCCCCCCATCCTCACCCCATTCTGGCTGCACATCCACTTTTCCTTTTGGCCCAGGCTGCTTGCTCAGCCCACACTCTTCCCCACATCACTGACAACCTAGCTGTTGGAGGGTGCTTGGGCTGACAGATGCTGGGGAGGGCTGCCCCGCCGGCTCTGGGCAAGCAGAGAAAGGCGGTTGACTCCAGAGCTGTTGTCCAAACCTTTGCATATTCCCCTCCTGTCCCTTGAGTAGCGTTCCATTACGGGGAGCACGGCAGCCCACACAGAAACAAATTCTGTGCTCCTTGCCCAGCATCCAGCTCTGGCGACTCTTTGCCTCACCGCTGATGGACGCATCTCTCTCATTTCAGCCTGATATTTCTGTTGGAAACTGCTGGGCATTCCAAAGTTCGCAGGGCCATGTTGTCATCCAGCTGCCGGAGAACATCTGGCCCACAGCTTTCACCCTGTGGCACGTCTCCAAGGTGGTGTCTCCCTTCTGGGGATGTCAACAGTGCCCCCAGAGACTTTGCTCATCTTGGTAAGTCTCTGCCTGTGTGCTTCTGGAAGGCCCCGAGGAAAAAAGCTTGCCTAAGAGCCCCCATAAAGAGCCCATTGAACCCCTATAGAGCCCCAGAGACAACCAACCAGAACACCAATACACCGCGCAAACGATGAAGAGCCCTCAATAAACGACCCCACAGACACCCCGAAGAAGCCCTATAGAGCGCCCCAAGCATGACCACCCCATGAGGCCCCAATAATGAACACCTCCAATTAAAGGACCCCATAAAGCTTGCTCACAAGAAGCTCAGAGAGAACCAAAAGGAGCCTCATGGTGGCCCCACAGGACACCCAACCAGGCCCCATAAGGGCCCTACGACATCCCCAACAGAGCCCCATAAACTGCCACATAAGAAGCCCGGTAAGACCCATAGAGCCCACACAAGAGCTCATAGAGCACCAATAGAAGCCACACAGCGGTAGACCACCCAACAGAGCCCCATTACGACCCATACAGTTGGGAGCTCCCAAATTTCAGTGGTGGGCTGCTGCAGAGCACGGCATCCTTGCCTAGGGCACGAATCCCTCGGCTGTTTCCATTGTCTCAAAAGCCTCTGCTGCTCTTTGTGGCCGAGCAGCTGGGAGCAATTGCTCACGTGCCCTGACTCAGGTTCGCCCTCCGTTGTTGCTCCAATCCTACACCAACAGGACGAGGGTTGGAAGGGCTGCCCACCTTTGGCCTCAGTGTGTGCTTTATGGCACGGCCTGCCTAAGTGTTGAACCGCATCATCTCTTGTCTTTGAGGGCAGTGATAGGACGATAAGGAAAACTCTCCTGGGGACTTGTATGTTTTATGACGTGGGTTAAGATATTGCGCAGGACCTTCCACTTCAGTATGGCAAGTGCAAGGGGGGAGGCTGGGCTGCCTGCACGGCATGGGAAGAAAGAGCTTTCCTGCCCACCCTCTGCTCTCCAACATGGCCGACTTCCCGTGGGTCCCTTTTGGCAAAGCCTTTGGAAGGCACTTGTTGTGGCCGAGGGCTCTTCCCATCCCATAACCAAAGCCTCTCCTCTGCTACTGCTTTCACAATTGTAGACTGAGGCCTTGAAATAAACTTTACAGGAAAACTGCTTCATTGTATACTGAGACCTTGAAATACTACAAACTAACTTCACTTCTATAACTGAGACCTTGAAAGAAAAGATTTCTTTCTCTTTTCTTAAAGGCACCAAACAACATTTGATTCCCACACTGATAAGATGCAGTATAACAAGAGAGGGGGTCTGCATGCCTAAACACTATTTGAATATGGATCAGATTCGAAATCATTGACTTGTGTATTAGTTTTTACCCATACTATCGGGCAGTCGCTAGTGGGAGCTAGTAGGAGGGCACTATGAGATCTATGGGATGCTTTGGATCTATGGGGAGAACAGTGGAGCTATGGGCACTATGGGGCACTGGTCCCCCTCTGGCCCATAACGAAGGCCTGTCCTCTTTGCATTGGGCAGGAGAAGCCCCTTCCAGTCGACAAAAGGATTTAAAAATGGATGTACGCAGAACCTGGGGGAACGCGGGAATACAACCTGCGTTCTGCTGTACCGATTCGAAATCCACGGCAACCCCTAAAAACACCTAGAAACCCCTAAAAATCCCTAATAAACCCTAAAAACCCCTAATAAAACCTAAAAACCATAAAAAACCCTAATAAACCCTAAAAACCCCTAAACTCTGATGTCTACCAGAGGGTTTTAATTTAGGGAATTGATATTCAATGAAGAGTGTCGATGACTTTCTGCCCGCCTCGAGCTGGTTGGGGGGAGGGAGAGCTGCAGGGGATGAGTTATGGGGGGTGTTTGGGGGGGGGACGGGTGGGGACCAGGGCTAAGCCACAGGACAAGCAGGCCACACTTGGGCCAAGTTCCCCAGGGCACAGACATGCTGGATGAGGCAAGAGGAACGTGCGTGACACGGCTGAGTCCCAGGTAAAAAGCTGCAGGCACGGAAGCCGGTGACATCAGCATCCAAGGCCTGGGTTTCCTACCCCACATCCCTGCCCCTCCCAATTTTTTTCTTTTCTATCACCCCCTCCCTCCATCTTTTTCCCAATAGAAAGGACTCAGGAGGAACGAAAGCTGCAGATGGCTCTTGCCTATCCAGCCCCAACCTCTGGTCAGTTCCCTTTGGATCTCACAACTCTCCTGCTTTCAGCCAGTAAGAATTGTTGAGCAGCAGCAGCTGCATTTGTGGGGCAGGGCTTAGTGTGGGTGTGTGTCTGTCGGGGTTGGTCCGTGGGGAGCCACGGGAGATGGAGGGTGGCAAGAGTGTGAGTTGCAGCCACTCAGGCCATCCACAGTGCCGTGAACCCTTGATCCATGAGTGAACGAACATCATCGTAACTTGGCTGTGGGGCACGTTGTTGCTTCTACAGGGACAGTATGTCCCCTATGCACTTCTATGGGTCCCTGCAGGTACATGTGTGAGTGTGTCAGTATAGCTTCTCGGAGTCGGGTTGCTTTGGGAATGCAGCCCAAAGCGGGTGGTAAACTCCATCTAAGGCTAAATACCGGCATGAGACCGATAGCCAACAAGTACCGTAGGGGAAATTTGAAAAGAACTTTGAAGAGAGAGTTCAAGAGGGCGTGAAACCGTTAAGAGGGCGACCTCAGGTCCCATATGGGTCTGTATTTGTTCCCCTTGGCTCCCCGTGGGTCTCTATTGCTCCCTGTCGCTTCTTATGTGCTCTTATATGACTCTCTATGGATGCTTTTTGGGTTCTCTATGGTCCTGTGGGATTCTGCCCCTGACAGACGGTGGGAGGGCGCCAGTGATAAGAAGGGAGAACAGCCCCATCTTCTGTTCCCTGGCGTGTTGNGTTCCACATGGTATGAGGAGGGGGCTGGAGGACAGGGCACGGCACGGGAGCCAGAAGGCACTGCCTGTGCCCAGCGGGCAGCCCTTCTCTCTGGCAGCAAGAGGCCACAGAGGAGCTGGCCCTGAGCAAAGGGCCCTCGGCCTCCTTCATCCTCCCCCTTCTCCCACAAGGGAATCTCTTGGCGCTGCCATACACAGCACGCAGCACCCCTGAAAACGAAATTGGGTGAATGAAACCCCTGAAAACCGAATAGTTTTAAATTGTCCAGATACATAAAATAGGTTAAAATAAACCCCGGAAAGCCACATACTTTTAAAATGTACTTGCAAACAGTGTAATGTTTTTTTTTAGGGGTTTATTTAACCCTACTCCGTTTTCCTGGACATTTTAAGACTAATCGGTTTTCAGGTGTTTCTTTCTCCCTACTCCGTTTTCCTGGATATTTTATGACGATTCGGTTTTCAGGGGTTTTTTTCACCCTATTCCGTTTTCCTGGACAATTTAAGACTATTCGGTTTTCAGTTGTTTCTTTCACGCTATCTCTTTTTACTGGACAATTTAAGACTATTGGGTTTTCTGGGGTTTCATTCACGCTATTTCATTTTTCTGGACAATTTTAGACTATTCGGTTTTCAGGGGTTTCATTCACGCTATTTCATTTTTCTGGACAGTTTAAGACTATTCGGTTTTCAGGGGTTTATTTAACCCTATTCCGTTTTCCTGGACATTTTAAGACTATCCGTTTTCCGGGTTTTTTTTCACCATACTCCGTTTACCTGTACATTTTAAGACTATTCGGTTTTCCGGGGTTTTTTTCACTGCACTCCGTTTTCAGGGGTTTCTTTAACCCTTCTCCGTTTTCCTGGACATTTAAAATTATTCCGTTTCCAAGGGTTTCATTCACCATATTTCGTTTTCCTGGACATTTTAAGATTTCTCGGTTTTCAGAGGTATCTTTCACGCTATTCCTTTTTCTTGGACATTTTAGGACTATTCGGTTTTCAGGGTTTTCATTCACACTATTCCGTTTTCCTGGACATTTTAAGACAATTCGGTTTTCAAAGTTTTCATTCACCCTATTTCGTTTTCCGGGACATTTTAATACTACTCGGTTTTCAGGGGTTTCTTTCACCATGTTCCACTTTTCTGGATATTTTAAGACTATTCTGTTTTCAGGGGTTTCATTCACCCTATTTCGTTTTCCTGGACATTTTAAGACTATTCGGTTTTCCAGGTTTTTTTTTCACCGTACTCCGTTTTCCTGGACATTTTAAGTCTATTCGGTTTTCAGGCTTTTTTTTCAACCCTGAATCCGAATAGTCTTAAAATGTCCAGGAAAAAGAAATAGGGTGAAAGAAACACCTGAAAACGGAACAGTCTTAAAATGTCCAGGAAAAAACAGTACGGTGAATGAAAGCCCTGAAAACAGAATAGTCTTAAAATGTCCAGGGAAAACGAAATAGAGTGAATGAAACCCCTGAAAACCGAATGGTCTTAAATTGTCCAGGAAAAAGAAATAGGGTGAAAGAAACCCCTGAAAACCGAATAGTGTTACAACGTCCAGGAAAAAGAAATAGGGTGAAAGAAACACCTGAAAAACGACCAGTCTTAAAATGTCCAGGAAAACGGAGTACGGTTAAATAAACCCCTGAAAACTGAATAGTCTTATATTGTCCAGGAAAACGAAATAGGGTGAATGAAACTCCTGAAAACCGAATAGTCATAAAATGTCCAGGAAAACGTTATAGGGTTAAATAAACCCCTGAAAACCGAATAGTCTTAAAATGTACTTGTAAACGGAGTACGGTGAAAGAACCCTGGAAAACGGAATAGACTTAAAATGTCCAGGAAAACGGAGTACGGTGAAAAAAACCCCGGAAAACGGAATAGAGTTTAAATGTCCAGGAAAACGGAATAGGGTGAACGTAATTTTTTCACCTTACTCCTTTTTCAAGTACATTTTAAAACTATTCGGTTTACCGGGGTTTATTTTAACCTACTTCATGTTTACACAGCTCCTGATGTTTGGTGGCAACCTCTGGTCCTGGCACTTGGCTCCACTGGATGCTCCACTCAGCCCCTTCTCTCAGGCTTTTGTCATAGAAGAGTTCTCTTTGGGTCCTGTGGGTTCCTGCCCCTGACAGACTGTGGGAACAGACCACCCCCGTGGCCCCACCCTGGCAATTTGTCACTTGCCAAGGACAGAGGGGACAAAGAGGCAGAGGTAGGGGCAGGTGATAAGGAGGGCAGAAACAGCCCCATCCCTGTCCCCTTGTCTGTAGCGGCAAGTGCTGGCCGTGGTGTGTAGAGCCCCAGAGGGAACCTTAGAGGCCATAGCTTGTAGGCAAAGCAGAAGCGTATGGTGCATAGCTTACGGGGCAAAGCTGTGGGGGTTATGGGACAGAGCATCAGGGGCAGTGGTGGTTCTATCGGACACAGCCAAAAAAGGAGGCTTAGAGGCCTTAACAGCCCTGTAGAGCCTAAAGTCCTTGAAGCTTAAGGGTAGGCTTGGAGCCGAGGTACTAAAGGGCTGGACTGGAAGCACTGAGGTTTTGAGGGCCTGATGCACAGAGGGAGGCCAAAAAAGAGACCACGAGTCCATGAGCATTCTAGGCACACGAGGAAGGCTTAAGAGCTGTGAAATGGAAAAACACACCTGAGGCACAGATGCCGCAGAGCTGTCCTAGTACGGCAATTAGGGGGGACTAAAGGCTTAGAGGTTGGCCCAGAGGCTACGAGCCTTAAGGTAAAACAACCCTGGAGGGAGGCCCAAGCCTGGGCCAAAGGCCTTGCAGCGAGTAGTCTTGAAGGCCAAAGGAGGCATGAGGCCAACGCAAGAGGAAAGCCTAGAAGACAGGAGCCAAGGAGACGTGGGTTGTACTTGTACCCTCCGCAGTCGGACACGCTACAGCCAAGGAAGAGCCTGAAGCCCTAAGCTGGACCAGATGGTCTTAGACCTAACTTCGAGAGCCAAGAGCTAGTCTACAGGCGGCCCAGAGCACTCACACGCACCAAAGAAGGTGCAGCGGGTACTGACTTAGCACACTATGGAGGCTTAGAGGCATGGAGGTCCAGAGGCAAGGCTGAGGACCTGGTTAGCAGCGACTTACGAGGCCTCTCTCCTGCCCTGCACGGCCCGGTTTACGTGCTCTCTCTCATTTCCCATATCACTTGGTCCCTCTCCTCGAAGCTCCTTGAGATAAGCTTCTTTTCATAGTCTCCTCAAGCCCCTGGTTTACTAGGTGTAGGCCGTTTCAGGCACCACAGCAGCGTAGAATTAGGCCTTCAAGGCCTGCTGAATAGATACACTCCTCTTTGATGGCTGACCAGAGGTGACGGCTGATGAGAGGTTTTGCCCAGGAGAAGGGGCGCCGGGCCTGAATCTGGGTCCCAGTGCCCAGCAGAAACAGCCTCCTGCTGCAGTTCCCTGCAGGACGCTGGTGACTGTCACAGCTCTGGCTGCAGAACACCAGACACTCTTAGGACGCTTAACGGCTAGGCTTCAGTTAACCTCTCATATTTCCCTCTCTGCCCTTGAGTCAACCTCTCCTCCTATTACCAATTATGACTGACCGGTGCGCTGACTTGCACAGCACTTCCATTCACACACACAACTCAGAGCGCGCCGTCATTCAGTAAGAAACAAAACAAGAGAGAAAGTACCAATCTGAACAGCCAGCAGGACCTGCCGCCTAAGCCTCTGCTGCTGTGATCTAGCCCCTGAATGTGAGGGTCACTTCGGGTAATAGTGTCCCGCGTGTGACAGAAGCCAGCGCCCACCAGGGGACACGTCCCTAACAATTCAGCACATCCAGCATCAATGCGAGCCAAGATGGGACTCCGGAGCACGCTTTCCCCGCAGATCAGACCACCGTGAGCCCACGAGCCCACCGCCACTATGCACTGTCTCTGCGGCCTGGTCAAATACAGCCAGTGGAGTGCAACAGACACAACTTGAGCATGGGGCCGGGGGGTTGGGGAACACAAGCAGTGCCCTCCAGGCATGCAGCAGGGCTGCTGGCTGCTCATGGCAGTGCCATGGGCAGTTTCCACACTTTTCCAGGGTGGGACAGGACTTTGGGAAGGGGCTTGGCTTTGGGAATGGACTTTCAGTCCATTTCCGCATTGGGATTCTCTCCCTTGCAGGTGATGCTGATGAAGCCCCAGGAGCCCCGGGTGGCACGTGGCTCAAACCAAGAGCTGCAGGTGTCGGCAGCGTGAGCTACGACTTCTTCCTGCTTGGGGTGCAAGGCCGAGAAGGCGTGGAGGGCTGCAGGCCAGCCAGGAGATGTCACAGCACGGATGGCATCACCCGGAGCCTGTGTGCTGTCACAATGCACTGCCATGACGTCGCCGGGCCCTCCCCAAGGACAGCCGGCCACTGGCTCCAGGAGCCTCATTTGTGAGCTGTGCAGCCCGCAGCCGCTCGCCGTGCCCTGTGCCTGAGAGCAGCCCCAGCAGCAGACCAGCTCAGCCTCATCGCGCTCGTCCTCCAAGGCTCAGAGAGGTGAGGGAGAGCTCNATTCAAGCCAGGTGTACGTGCGCTCTGCGGCCAGCCTGGGCTGCTGGTTGCCGACTCGCAACATAGCAGGGGTTGGAAGTGGATGCAGCATTACGTTCCTTTTCAACGCCAGGCCATTCTTATGGATCTGTGACTTCACAGCCCCCTGCCAGCAGCACCACGGGGCCTGTCCGTGCCAGGACTCGGGAGTCAGTTTGTGGCAATGCACACCATCTTTACCAGGGCACCAAAGGAGCTCGGAGCTCTGCTGAATTCCAGCCCTTGGCTGAGGGCCCAAAACCCACGGGAGTCAAGGAGCGGGACTGTCCCACACGGCGGTTGGAGAAGGAGGAAATGGGCTCAGGGCTCCGAGCACTTCTGGCAAACTAATGGTGTCTCTCCTGACCTGATGTCGCCACAGCGGACCTTCCTCTCGATATTGGAGCCCTGGGAACATGTCCTGAGGGTCAGTCCACATCGGCGGCAGAAGACAAAGCTCTGGCCCTCAGCCTCCTGGGAACAGGGGGAGTTGCCACCTGGGCCCATCGCTGCTGAGACCTCTGTGGGTCCTTTGAGCCAGGCGGGCTGCCTTGCAGCAGACGGCTTGGTTGTTGGCAGCATCTTTCCCAGTGCCCAGCACGGACTCAGGCTGAATGGCAACGCACATGGAAAAGGGCCTTGGGCCCTGTCCTTGACACTTGGAGTCGGGAGGGATGGAAGCAAACGGAGCCATGCAGCAATGCTCTGCAGCCACGTGGAGGCTGAAGGCCCAACTTTGGGCAGCGGTCCTCTGCAAAGTGCTGGGAAGTAGCAGGAAAATTCTGCCAGCGGCTCCCTGGAAGGCTCGCTTTGGAAGCTCTGCCGTGCTCCTTGTGCTTCCTCCATCAAATTGCTTTCTCGTTCCAGGTCGTGCTCAGGCAGACCTGTGCATGAGCTCCTCGTCTCAGGGTAAGAACACTTGCCTTGCTATGTCAACTGGCTGCTGAGCTTTGCCTCGGCTGGCTTTGCTCCATGCACCCTTCACGTTGTGCCCAGGCTCCAGCCTTTGCCCATCTAGATGCGTTGAGGCAGCCCTGGCAAAGTCAAAGAACCAAAGGCTGGGGATAAGGAAGGGCACAACCCCCCGGAATCCATTCACCCTCTGGGCACTGAATATTACCTGACCTGTCCTAGTGCTTTGAACAAAGACATTGCTTTTGCTTTGTCCTTGCAGAATACATCAATTGTGGCCAGATATTACTCACTTTGATTAATATGAGCTGTCAATTCAGGAAGCCATCTCATTGCCACAATCAGTATGTATGATGTCCTGTGAGGAGAATGGGATCGACGAACTGACGAGACAGGTAATGGTACTTCTCCCTTCCAGCCCTTTACATGGACATCTGCTCTGGCTCGCCTGCCCCAACCTTGGCTTCTCATGCTCAGCCTCCCCTGGTGCTGTGGATGCTACTTTTGCCTCCCGCACACTGAAAGCTGCTGCTGCTGCTGGCTGCACGGTAAAAGCTGGGATCAGGGTGCTCTGTGCAGAGCCATGAGTTCCCCCTGGCTGGGCCCCAGCCAGAGGCCTGCCTGGGCTTGGCTTGGAGGCGATGAGGCCCCTGCCAAGGAAACTTGCTTCAGACTTCTTACTGGAAGGTCCATTCTCCAGGCCGCTGCAAACTGGAGCTCTGCAGAGCCTGGCTGCTCAGGGCGACGATCTTGACTGCCTGTCCAGGCTGTTCTACAGCAGACACGTTGGCTGGCAAACACTGGGATCAGGCAGAGCCCAAAGTCCATCTTTGCTGTGTCTCTGGAGTGCAGTTCTTGGTAACTTCCCTGCTCCACACCCCATCTCCTTGTCTTTGTGCTCACTGCTGTCTCTCCATTCCCTGTTTTTGCCCAGAAATTTTCTGTTGACACGGATGAAATTGACAGCCATGCCGTGGGGAAGATTAACAGGCTTTACTTGTATGCCTCAACGCCTCTGTAAATCTCTTCGTGGTATGTTAGATCAGCCTCACTTTAGCTTCTCGTCTAGGCTTTGCGCCTCCACTCCCCAAAACCATGCCCGAGCTTGCTTTCCTGTCACACTTATCTTCATAGAGTAGCTTTAGGATGGCTGAGTCTGAAGGGACCTTAAGACCATGCCCAGTCCAACTTCCCTGCACTGACAGGGACTGCCACCCTTTGCATCAAGGCGCTCAGGGGCCCCATCCAACCTGGTTCTCCAACGCGCCTTCCCGGAATATGGCGCATCCATGCTCCTCTTGGCAGCACTATGCAGGGCCTCACCGTGCCCCATCTGGTGGTCAAAATTTCCTCCTCACATCCCGTCTAAAGCCCCCATCTCTGAGAATTTAAAAACCCTTCAACTCTGCTCCCAGGGCTGACCGGCTCATTCCCCAGGTGCTCAATCAGCGCATCATGCCGGGACTCATGGCCCATAGGTGCCAAATAGGGATCCATTCGAATGAATGGAGGGCCAGGGATGCCAAATAGTTACCCCATAGAGCCCCATAGAGACCCCATAAACCCCATAGAGACCCCATAGCACCCCATAGAGCCCTATAGCCCCCCATAGACCCCCATAGAGACCCATAGACCCCTATAGACCCCCCATAGAGCCCCACAGATCCCAACAGACCCCCATAGAGCTCCATAGAACCCCATAGAACCCCATAGAGCCCCACAGACCCCCATAGAACGCCATAGAGCCCCATAGACACCCCATAAACCCCCACAGACCCCCATAGGACCCCATAGAGCCCCATAGAGCCTCATATAGACCCCATAGAGCCCCATAGAGACCCATAGAGCCCCATAGACCCCCATATACCCCATTAGGACCATAGGCTGCCATAAGTAGACCCTATAGGACTCCCCCTATAGGCGCCCGATGAGAGCGCGCCCATAACGCTCTCCATAGACCCCTATTAGATCCCCTATAAGGCTCATAGAGAGCCCCATGAGATAGCCCATAGACGCCCACAGTAACTCCCATTAGGTACCGCACTGGTAATCAATAGGACCCCATATAGACCCCATAGCCACCCATAGAGCCCCATAGACCCCTATAGACCCCATAGACCCCCATAGAACCCCATATAGACCCCATAGACCCACCATATTCCCGGTGCTATAACCCAGCACCAATAGGATCCCGTCAGGGCACCCGCTCTTCAAGTAATGCTGGCTCCCCATAGGGAAGAATAGGACGTCCCCCACTTCCACCTCGAAGCTCAGGCTCTCCCCATTCTCCAACACCAGGCCGGCCTGCATTTGCATATTCATGAGCTCATTAAGCCTCATTTGCATCCCACCCCCCTATATCCCCTATATACAATATAGGGCCTTACCTTGCCACAGCCTTGGAGGATGTAAGCCAGCTCGTTAGCGTTAAGATGATAATGGGGTTGGCCAAGTTCATTAGGGAAGATCCTTAGGGTGGCTATGGTGAGAGGATCGGGGTGCTGCAATGGGTTATATATAGGATCATATAGGGTTATATAGGTTTATATGGGGGTCTATGGGGTCCTATGGGGGTCTATGGGGCTCTATGGGAATCTATGGGGTGGCTATGTGGTCCTATGGGGCTCTATGGGAGTCAATGGATCACTATTTGGCATGCTTATGTAGCTTCTATGGGTTCTATGGGGTTCTATGGGCCTCTATGGGGCTCTATGGGGGTCCTATGGGGGGTCTATGGGGGTCGTAGGGGTCCTATGGGGTCCAATGGATCACTATTTGGCAGCTATGGGGGCTAATGGATCACTATTTGACAGCTATGGGGCTCTATGGGGTTCTATGGGGGGTTATGGGGTCTATGGGGCTCTATGGGGTCCTATGGGGCTCTATGGGGTCTAATGGGTTTGTATTTGGCAGCTATGGGGCCCTATGGGGTCCTATGGCGGTTCTATGGGGGTCTATGGGGTTCTATGGGGGGTTATGGCGTGCTATGGGACTCTATGGGGTCTAATGGGTCTGTATTTGGCAGCTATGGGGCTCTATGGGGTCCAGTGAGTGGTCGTATGGTGTCTTTGGTATCTCATAGGGTCCTAATGGGTGCTATGGGGGTCTGTGGGGTCCTATGGCGGCTCTATGGGTTCTACTATTGGCAACTATGGGCTCTATGGGGCGTCTCTATGGGGGTCTATGGCGTTCTAAATGGAATCCCTATGGGGCTCTATTGGGCTCGTATGGGCGGTCTATAGGGTCCTATGCGGTGGCTAGGGACTCTATGAGGTCCTATGGGGGGTTATGGGGCTCTATGGGGTTCTATGGGGCTCTATGGGGCTCTATGGGGGTCCATGGATTACTATTTGGCAGCTATGGGACTCTATGTAATCCAAGGGATCACTATTTGGCAACTACGGTTTCCAATGTAACTTAACGGCTCACTATTTGGCAACTCTGGTTTCCTATGTAATCGAATGGATCACTATTTGGCAAGTATGGTTTCCTATGTCTTTTAATGGCTCACTATTTGGCAACGATGGGCCCCTA
The DNA here is from genome assembly GCF_001577835.2 of Coturnix japonica. Taxonomy (NCBI): domain Eukaryota; kingdom Metazoa; phylum Chordata; class Aves; order Galliformes; family Phasianidae; genus Coturnix; species Coturnix japonica. The sequence continues at coordinate 6,791 of NW_015439972.1, read as the reverse complement.
TGTATTCCAATAGCTCCTTATTTGGCACCTATGCATTCCAATGGCTCACTATTTGGCAACACCGGTTTCCTATGTAATCTAATAGCTCACTATTTGGCAACCGACCCCTCCAAGGTCCTGGCAGCTTAAAAGGCGTTACCTGAAGGAGCGACTGGATGTAAATGAGATTCATTTGGTTCCATCCAGGTCCTGGCAGGTCGATACGGAGCCCAATGGAAAACTCCGCCATTAAATGGTGCCGGGAGGGGGAACCTAAGGGGGATAGAAAGGTCCTGGAAGGTTAAAGGAAGGGTCCTGGAAGGGGAATATGGGATTATATGGGGGTATTAAGGTCCTGGAAGGGGAAGAATGGGGTCTAATGGGGTCTTATGGGGTCTTATGTGGTCTATGGGGTCTTATGGGGTCTATTAAGGTCCCTGGAAGGGTAATAATGGGGGTCTATGTGGTCTTTAAGGTCCTGGAAGGGTAATAGTGGGGTTAATGGGGTCATGGTGTCTATGGGGTCTTATGGGGTTATTAAGGTCTTGGAAGGGGAATAATGGGGGTCTATGAGGTCTTATGGTGTTGAGAAGTCCTGGAAGGGAGATAAAGGGGGTCAATGAGGTTTAATGGGTCTTATGGGGTCTATGGGGTCTTATGGGGGGTCTTTAAGGTCCTGGAAGGGTAATAATGGGGTCCTATGGGTCTTATGGAGTCTTATGGGTCTATTAAGGTCCTGGAAGGGTAATAATGGGGTCAATGGGGTCTTATTGGGTCTATTAAGGTCCTGGAAGGGTAAAATGGGGGTTAATGGGGGGGTTATTAAGGGTCCTGGAAGGGGAATAATGGGAGTCTTATGGGGTCTATGGGGTCTTATGGGGTTGAGAAGGTCCTGGAAGGGAATAATGGGGTCTAATGGGATCTAATGGGGTCTATGGGGTCTTATGGGGTCTATTAAGTCCTGGAAGGGAATAATGGGGTCTAGGGTCTATGGGTCTTATGGGGTCTATAGGTCCTAGAAGGGAATAATGGGGGTCAATGGGGTCTTATGGAGTCTATGGGGGTCTTATGGGTCTATAAGGTCCTGGAAAGGGTAATAATGGGGTCTAATGGGGTCTATGGGGTCTTATGGGGTCTATAAGGTCCTGGGAAGGGGGAATAATGGGGTCTAATGGGGTCTATGGGGTCTTATGGGGTCTATTAAGGTCCTCTAAGGGGAATAATGGGGTCTTATGGGGGTCTTTAAGGGTCCTAGAAGGGTAATAATGGGGTCTTATGGGGTCTTATGGGGGTCTAATGGGTTCTATGGGGTCTTATGGGGTCTATGGGGTCTTATGGGGTCTAATGGGCTATGGGTCTTAGTGGGGTCTTATAGGGTCTTTATGGGGTCTTTTTGGTGTCTATGTGTCTTATGGTGGGTCAAGGGGCTCTAGGGTCTCGTATGGTCTTATGGGTCTATGGGTCTAATGGGGTCTATGGGGTTCTTATGGGTCTAATGGGTTCTATTGGGTCTTATGGGGTCTATTGGGTCTCTATGGGTCTAATGGTTCCTATGGGGTCTTATGGGGTCTATGGTCTAAATGGCGTTCTATGGGTTCTTATGGGTCTTATGGGTCTATGGGTCTTATGGGTCTTATGGGTCTATGGGTCTTTATGGGTCTTTTGGTGTCTATGGTGTGTCTATGGGCTAATGGGGGTCTATGGGTCTTATGGATCTTATGGCTCTATAGGGTCTTATGGTGTCTTTTTTGGGTCTAATGGGGTCTATTGGTGTCTTATGGGGTCTATGGTCTTATGGGTCTTATGGGGAATCTTTATGGTGGTCTATGGGGTCTTATGGGCGTCTAATGGGTTCTAATGGGTCTATATGGGTCAATGTTCGTATTGGGGGTCTTATGGGTCTATGGGGTTCTTATGGTGGTTCTAAGGCGTTCATGGTTCTTATGGCATTCTTATGGGGTCTATGGGTCTTATGGGCTAATGGGTTTTCTATGGGTCTTATGGGTCTAATGCGGTCTTATGGGTCCCTTATGGGTCTATGGGGTCTTATGGGGTCTAATGGTTCTATGGTTCTTATGGGGTCTTATGGGTCTATGGGGTCTTATGGGGTCTTATGGGTCTATTGGGTCTTATGGGGTCTTATGGGTATAATGGGGTCTATGGAGTCTTATGGGGTCTTATGGGGTTATATGGGGTCTATGGGGTCTTATAGGGTCCTTACCTTTAAGGTCATATAAATACCGCCATACTTGCTCGTTATCCGCCTGGGTGTAATTAACATCCCGCACTAATTGACTTAAATTAATGGGGTGGTTCAAGCTTTTGGAAATTTTTGTTTCGGGTGGAGGACCCCTTTTTTCTGAAGCTTCCAATCCAATCCCGAACACTACGAAGCTGCCAGGACCCAAAAGAACCCCGTTATTAACCTGCCAGGACCCAAATCCCCCATAGAACCCAATGGGACGACCCTATTTCCTCCCTTTTCCCCTTCCAGGACCCAAAACCCCATTGAACCCAATGGGAAGACCCTATTACTTCCCTTTTACCCTTCCAGGACCCAAATCCCACATAGAACCCAATGGGATGACCCTATTACTTCCCTTTTACCCTTCCAGGACCCAAATGCCCCATAGAACCCAATGGGAAGACCCTATTACCAACTTTTACCCTTCCAGGACCCAAAACCCCATAGAACCCAATGGGAAGACCCTATTACCTCCCTTTTACCCTGCCAGGACCCAAATCCCATATAAAACCCTATATCTCCTCAACGGAACCCCATAGAAACACCCAACCGCCTCCATTTTAACCTTCCAGAACCCAAGTTCCTTCTTATCCCTTTTCCAGGACCCAAATCCCCATAGAACCCAATGGGACGACCCCAAATCCCCATTATTAACCTTCCAGGACCCAAATCCCATATAAAACCCTATATCTCCCCCATAGAACCCAATGGGACGACCCCAAATCCCCATTATTAACCTTCCAGGACCCAAATCCCATATAAAACCCTATATCTCCTCAAGGGAACCTCATAGAAACACCCAACCATCCCATATAAAACCCTATATCTCCTCAACGGAACGTGATAGACGCAACTACCACCATTTTAACCGGCCGGGTCCCCTCTTTCACCTCAATCCCTTCAATCCCTTCTAGGACCTTCCAAAAAAACCCCAAACCCCCCATTTTCCACCCCCCCCCCCATACCTGTAAAGCCTCAATTAAGACCTCATTTGGGGTCCCATTAACGGCCTCATCCACCTCCAATGTCTTCAGCTCCTCGTGGGTCCCATAAAAGAGAACGAGGACGAGTTCTTTTGGGGTCCGGCTTTTATTTCCTTCCCCCCCGTCCTCCGTGTTTTGGATCCAATGAAGAACGTTCCGGGGGAAGAAAAGGACCTGGCCGACTTCGGCTCGGTAGGTAGTGACGTTGGTTGGGGTGACGATGCCGATCCAGGCCGTGCCCTATAGATTATAGGGGAAATCCTATTAGATTTAGAGTAGACCCGCGAGGTAAAGGAATTATAAGGTGGGGAAAGAAGGGATGGATAAGGAGAAAGAGGAATCAAAAGTGTAGGGTCAAAAGCGGAAGAGAGAAAGAGGAAGTGGGAGGAAAAGCGAGATCCATGTTGTGCCCTATAGAATATAGGGTAAATCCTATAGGGTTTTAGGGTTGACCCACGAGGTAAAGGGTTATAAGGTGGGGGAGGAAGGGCTAGATGAAGCCAAGGAGGAAAAGGAAGTATATTCTTAAAGGTGGAAGAGAGAAAGAGGATGTGGAAGCTAAACCAAAGGCCACCCCCAATTAACATGGGCCACCCCTATATAATATGGCCAAATCCTATAGGGTTTTAGGGTAGACCCACGAGGTAAATGGATTACAAGGTAGGGGAATAAGGGTTAAATGAAGCCAAGGATGAAGAGGAAGCATAGGATTAAAGGTGGAAAAGAGA
>NW_015439972.1:0-2546 GCF_001577835.2 Coturnix japonica | reverse complement strand
TTTCCTCTTCCCCCTCCCCTTCCCCTTCCCATAGGAAAGGAAGAAGATACCCCATAGGACCCTATAGGACCCCATAAGCCCCATAGGACCCCATAAGACCCCATAGGACCCCATAAACCCCATAGGAATCAATAGGACCCCATCAGACCCCATAGGACCTCATAAGACCCCATAAACCCCATAGGAATCAATAGGAAGCAATAGGACCCCATAAGACTCCATAGGACCCCATAAGACCCCATAGGACCTCATAAGACCCCATAAACCCCATAGGAATCAATAGGAAGCAATAGGACCCCATAAGACTCCTTAGGACCCCATAGGATCCCATAAGACCCCAGAAGACACCATAGCACGCCATAAGACCCCATAGGACCCCATAGGAACCAATAGGACACCATAGCACACCGTAAGACCCCATAGGACCCCATAGGACCTCATAAGACCCCATAAACCCCATAGGAATCAATAGGAAGCAATAGGACCCCATAAGACCCCATAGGACCCTATAGGACCCCATAAGCCCATAAGTCCATTTCCTCTCCCCTCCCGCTTTCTTTTCCCCTTCCATTTCCTCTCCCCTCTATACCCCCCCCACTTCCTCTTCCCCTCCCCTTCCTCCCTTCCCCCTCTTACTTCCTCTCCTCTCCCCTCCCACTTCCTCCCCACTTCCTCCCCACTTCCCCCCCACACATCCTCTTCCCTCCCACTTTGTCTTTTCCTTCCTCTTCCTCTTCCTCTTCCTCTTCCTCTTCCTCTTCCTCTTCCTCTTCCTCTTCCTCTTCCTTCTTCCCTTCCCCCTCTTATTCCCCTCCCTTTTCCCATTCCCTTCCTCTTCCTCCCCACTTCCTCTTCCCCTTCCCCTCCCACTTCCTCTTCCTCCCTCCCTTCCTCTTCCTCCTCCCCACTTCCACTTCCTCCTCACTTCCTCCCCCACTTCTTCTCCCCCTATATCCCCCCACTTCCTCTTCCCCCTATATTTCCCCCCTGATATCCCTCTACATGTCGCTCTTTCCCCCCTTATTTCCCCCCTATATCCCCCCTACTTCCTCTTCCCCCCTTATTTCCCCCCTATATCCCCCCCTATTTCCTCTCCCCTACTTTTTTCCCCCCCACTTCCTCCCCCCACCCCATATCCCCCCCATCCACTTACCTCCGACATCCCCATCCTATACACGAACCGGAGCCGTCCTTTGTCCCCCTCCACCTCATTAACCACCTTGTTAACACGCAACTCGTTAATCGCCTTCCTATTGATGACGCTCAAGCTTCCCAGCCCCACGGCGGTCATAATGGAGCTGGCCAACAGGCAGAGGCCGAACAGCTTCCATAGGGATCTCCTGCCCCACTCGGGCGCCATCTTGGATATGGGGGGGAGGGGAGAAAGGGGGGGTTACATAGGCCGAACCGGGCCGAAGTGGGCCAAGCTTAGTTGCGCTCCTTAGTGTAGGCCGCTAATTGGGCCTAGTTAGCCTGTAGTTACGGCGAGCCCTCTCGCTCGCGCACGCTCAGTAGAGCCATAGATAGGCCATGCTAGGCCTAGTTAGGCCTAGTTAGGCCAAGGTAGGCCAAGGTAGGCCATGCTAGGCCTAGTTAGGCCTAGTTAGGCCAAGCTAGGCCAAGGTAGGCCATGCTAGGCCCAAGATGGCCATGCTAGGCCAATCCAATCCAATCCAGGCCTAGGTAGGCCAAGTTAGGCCCAAGATGGCCGTGCTAGGCCAATCCAATCCAATCCAATCCAATCCAGGCCTAGGTAGGCCAAGTAGGCCCAAGATGGCCGTGCTAGGCCAATCCAATCCAATCCAATCCAATCCAAGCCAAGGTTGGCCATGATAGGCCTAGGTAGGCCTAGGTAGGCCTCGCTAGGACTCACTAGGCCTTACTAGGTCTCACTAGTAAGACCCCATAGAAACCCATATGACCTCATACAACCCATAAGTCCCTATAAGACCCCATAGGACCCCATAAGACCCCATAGGATCCCATAGGACCCCATAAGACCCCATAGAGACCCCATAGAACAACCCATTAGGACCCCATAACGCTCTCCTCCTCCCATTAGAGACCCGGCCCAAGTGGTGGAGAGGCGACGTGAACGCGGCCACCATCTCATGGACAGGGCTGATCTTCCGTGAGGCTATTCTCTTTAGAGTTGTCAACCCTTAGGGAACAACGTCGCCTCTCACTTGGGCGCGGTCAACCTTCTAGAGGCGCCTAACCCTCGTTAAATCCTTACCTCTTTATGGTGTCCATCTTTTCCCTTCCGGGACCCGACGGGTTCCTCGGGTCCCATTTTCTCGGGGAAGGGGGCCTCATTGTTCCATTTTCTTAGCCACTTCTAATTTGAGGGTTATTCTTAAAAGCTTTTTAATTTGGGGGGGGGGTTTAAAAATTTTTAAATGTTGTGTGTGTGTGTGTTTGGTATGATTCTTTTTTTTGCGTTTTTGTGTTGTTTTTTTTTTTTTCCTGTGTTTGTTTTTTTATTAATATATTTTATAAATCTTTTTTATTTTCCTTGGGTGTCCTTTCTGTTTCTTGTTTATGCT
>NW_015439971.1:46226-47447 GCF_001577835.2 Coturnix japonica | reverse complement strand
TAGGGGGGGATATGGGGGGATATGGGGATATGGGGGGATATGGGGGGCTGGTGTGGTGACAGCAGGAGGGGGATTGTGGGGATGGGGGTGTTGGTGTTAATGGGTGTCAGTGTGACACCGTAATGGTGAGGACACAACGGTGGTGATAGTGTTGGTGTCAATGGGTGTGAGGCGGCACATAGAGCGTCAGTGTGACACCATCATGGTGAGTGTTGGTGTCAATGGGTGTGAGGTGTGAGTACACCACTATGGTGACAGTGTTGGTGTCAATGGGTGTCAGTGTGACACCATCGTGGTGAGTGTTGGTGTCAATGGGTGTGAGGTGGCACCTGGTGTGTAAGTGTGACACCATCGTGGTGATAGTGTTGGTGTCAATGGGTGTGAGGTGTGAGTACACAACAATGGTGACAGTGTTGGTGTCTATGGGTGTCAGTGTGACACCATTGTGGTGATAGTGTTGGTGTCAATGGGTGTGAGGTGGCACTTGGTGTGTCAGTGTGACACCATCATGGTGAGTGTTGGTGTCAGTGGGTGTGAGGTGGCACATAGAGTGTCAGTGTGACACCATCATAGTGAGTGTTGGTGTCAATGGGTGTGAGGTGTGAGTACACCACAGTAGTGATAGTGTTGGTGTCAGTGGGTGTCAGTGTGACACCGTAGTGGTCAGTGTTGGTGTCAATGGGTGTGAGGTGGCACATAGAGCGTCAGTGTGACACCATCATAGTGAGTGTTGGTGTCAATGGGTGTGAGGTGTGAGTACACCACTATGGTGACAGTGTTGGTGTCAATGGGTGTGAGGTGTGAGTACACCACTGTGGTGACAGTGTTGGTGTCAATGGGTGTGAGGTGGCACTTGGAGTGTCAGTGTGACACCATCATAGTGAATGTTGGTGTCAATGGGTGTGAGGTGTGAGTACACCACTACGGTGACAGTGTTGGTGTCAATGGGTGTCAGTGTGACACCACTGTGGTGATAGTGTTGGTGTCAATGGGTGTGAGGTGGCACCTGGTGTGTAAGTGTGACACCATCATAGTGAGTGTTGGTGTCAGTGGGTGTGAGGTGTGAGTACACCACTGTGGTGACAGTGATGGTGTCAATGGGTGTCAGTGTGACACCATCATGGTGAGTGTTGGTGTCAATGGGTGTGAGGTGTGAGTACACCACTATGGTGACAGTGTTGGTGTCAATGGGCGTCAGTGTGACACCACTGTAGTGATAGT
>NW_015439971.1:44239-46095 GCF_001577835.2 Coturnix japonica | reverse complement strand
GTTGAGGTGCAACAGGTGTTCAAGGAGTAGTACACAACTGTGGTGAGTTGTTGTTGGCTTGTGCGTCAAAGGAGTGTCAGTGTGACACCATCAGTGTGAGTGTAACGATGACAAATGACGTGTTAGGGTGTCAAAATGGGTTGTCAATGTGACACCATCATTGGTGAAGTGTATAGTGTCACATGGGCTGTGAGGCGTAGAGTAACCACAGTCAGGATGATAGTTTAGAGTATCAGTTGGGTGTGTCGTGACGCTCAGGGCTTGAGTTACACAACTCGTAGTGATCAGTGTTCGGTGTCACATAGGGGTGTGACCGGTTGGCACTTGGAGTGTCAGCTGCTTGAACACCGAGTTCATTTGGTGATAGTGTTACGGTGATGTCAATGGGTGTGAGGTGTGAGTACACCACTATGGTGACAGTGTTGGTGTCAATGGGCGTCAGTGTGACACCACTGTAGTGATAGTGTTGGTGTAAATGGGTGTGAGGTGGCACCTGGTGTGTAAGTGTGACACCATCATGGTGAGTACACAACTGTGGTGATAGTGTTGGTGTCAATGGGTGTGAGGTGTGAGTACACCACTGTAGTGATAGTGTTGGTGTCAATGGGTGTGAGGTGGCACATAGAGTGTCAGTGTGACACCATCATAGTGAGTGTTGGTGTCAATGGGAGTGAGGTGGCACCTGGTGTGTCAGTGTGACACCATTGTGGTGATAGTGTTGGTGTCAATGGGTGTGAGGTGTGAGTACACCACTGTGGTGACAGTGTTGGTGTCAATGGGTGTCAGTGTGACACCCATTGTGGTAAGTGTTGGTGTCAATGGGTGTGAGGTGGCACTTGGAGTGTCAGTGTGACACCATCATGGTGAGTGTTGGTGTCAATGGGTGTGAGGTGTGAGTACACCACTATGGTGACAATGTTGGTGTCAATGGGTGTCAGTGTGACACCATCGTGGTGATAGTGTTGGTGTCAATGGGTGTGAGGTGGCACATAGAGTGTCAGTGTGACACCATCATAGTGAGTACACGCTGACACTGACAGTGTTGGTGTCAATGGGTGTCAGTGTGACACCGTCATGGTGAGTGTTGGTGTCAATGGGTGTGAGGTGTGAGTACACCACTGTGGTGACAGTGTTGGTGTCAATGGGTGTGAGGTGGCACATAGAGTGTCAGTGTGACACTATCGTGGTGACAGTGTTGGTGTCAATGGGTGTGAGGAGACACATGGAGAGTCACCATTGGTGTCACCATTACACCACCATGACACTATTAGTGTCACTATTACACCACCGTGACACTATTAGTGTCACCATGATATCACTATTAGTGTCACCATGACACCACCGTGACACTATTAGTGTCACTATTACACCACCGTGACACTATTAGTGTCACTATTACACCACCATGACACTATTAGTGTCACTATTACACCACCATGACACTATTAGGGTCACTATTACACCACCGTGACACTATTAGTGTCACCATTACACCACCGTGACACTATTAGTGTCACCATTACACCACCGTGACACTATTAGTGTCACCATTACACCACCATGACACTATTAGTGTCACCATGTCACCACCGTGACACTATTAGTGTCACCATTACACCACCGTGACACTATTAGGGTCACTATTACACCACCGTGACACTATTAGGGTCACCATTACACCACCGTGACACTATTAGTGTCACCACGTCACCCCACTGCTGTCACCACCCCACCAGCCATGGGGGGGATATAGGGGATATAGGGGATATAGGGGATATGGGGGATATAGGGGATATAGGGGATATAGGGGATATGGGGTTGGATTTGGGGTCGTTTATGCGGCCTTTAATGGGGCG
>NW_015439971.1:39742-42920 GCF_001577835.2 Coturnix japonica | reverse complement strand
CTATAGGATCTGTTATAGATGCTATATGGGTGCTATAGGGTCTGCTATGGGTGCTATATGGGTGCTATAGGGTCTGCTATGGGCGCTATAGGGTCTGCTGTGGGTGCTATATGGGCGCTATAGGGTGTGCTCTGGGTGCTATATGGGCGCTATAGGGTCTGTTATAGATGCTATATGGGTGCTATAGGGTCTGCTACGGGCGCTATAGGGTGTGCTCTGGGTGCTATATGGGCAATATGGGTGCCCTATATGTACCTATATCCCTATGTGTTCCCTATATGTTCCCTATGTGTGTGTACCTGCGGGGTATCTCTCGTGCACGGGCCCGCCGTCCACCTGCAGACAGCCCTATGGGTGCCCTATGTGTGCCCTATAGGTTCCATTACACCCTATAGGTGCCCTATAGGTACCCTACAGCCCTATGGGTGCCCTATGGGTGCCCTATGTGTGCCCTATGGGTGCCCTATAGGTTCAATTACACCTTATGTGTGCCCTATAACCCTATAGTGCCCTATATGTACCTATATCCCTATGTGTGCCCTATGTGTGCCCTATGTGTGCCCTATAGGTACCCTACAGACCTATGGGTGCCCTATAGGTGCCCTAATACCCTACAGCTGCCCTACGGGTGCTGTATAAGTACCCTACAGGCCTATATGGTCCCTAACACCCTATGGGTGCCCTATGGGTGCCCTATAGGTTCAATTACACCCTATGGGTGTCGTATAGTTACCCTACAGCCCTATGGATGCCCTATAGATGCCATCACACCCTACAGGTGCCCTATAGGTTCCCTATAGCCCTATATGTTCCCTATGGGTGCCCTATATGTTCCCTATAGGCTCAATGCCCTATAGGTACCCTATATCCCTATATGTTCCCTATATGTTCCCTATATGCTCTGTGTGTACCTGCGGGGTATCTCTCGTGCACGGGCCCGCCGTCCACCTGCAGACAGCCCTATGGGTGCCCTATAGGTTCCATTACACCCTATGGGTGCCCTATCACCCTATGGGTGCCATATAGGTACCCTATAGCCCTATATGTTCCCTATACGTTCCCTATATGTTCCCTATATGTGTGTACCTGCGGGGTATCTCTCGTGCACGGGCCCGCCGTCCACCTGCAGACAGCCCTATAGGTACCCTATATCCCTATATGTTCCCTATATGTCCCCTATGTGGGTGTACCTGCGGGGTATCTCTCGTGCACGGGCCCGCCGTCCACCTGCAGACAGCCCTATGGGTGCCCTATGTGTGCCCTATAGGTTCAATTACACCCTATACATTCCCTATATGTTCCCTATGTGTGTGTACCTGCGGGGTATCTCTCGTGCACGGGCCCGCCGTCCACCTGCAGACAGCCCTATGGGTGCCCTATAGGTTCCATTACACCCTATGAGTGCCCTATATGTTCAATTACACCCTATGGCTGCCCTATCACCCTATAGGTGCCCTATAGGTACCCTACAGCCCTATGGGTGCCCTATCACCCTATAGGTGCCCTATATGTACCTATATCCCTATGGGTGCCCTATGCGTGCCCTATAAGTACCCTACAGCCCTATGGGTGCTCTATGGGTACCCTACAACCCTAAGTGTACCCTATAGGTGCCCTATAGGTACCCTATAGCCCTATATGTTCCCTATAGTTGCCCTATATGTTGTGTAGGGCCCTATGTTCCCTATGTGTGTGTACCTGCGGGGTATCTCTCGTGCACGGGCCCGCCGTCCACCTGCAGACAGCCCTATGGGTGCCCTATAGTTACCCTACAGGCCTATGGGTGCCCTATAGCCCTATATGTTCCCTATGGGTGCCCTATATGTTCCCTATAGGCTCAATGCCCTATATATTCCCTATAGTTGCCATATATGCTCTGTGTGTACCTGCGGGGTATCTCTCGTGCACGGGCCCGCTGTCCACCTGCAGACAGCCCTATGGGTGCCCTATAGGTACCCTACAGGCCTATGGGTGCCCTATAGCCCTATATGTTCCCTATGGGTGCCCTATATGTTCCCTATAGGCTCAATGCCCTATATGTTCCCTATAGTTGCCCTATATGTTGTGTGTACCTGCGGGGTATCTCTCGTGCACGGGCCCGCCGTCCACCTGCAGACAGCCCTATGGGTGCCCTATAAGTACCCTACAGGCCTATGGGTGCCCTATGGGTGCCCTATAAGTACCCTACAGGACTATGGGTGCCCTATGGGTGCCCTATAAGTACCCTACAGGCCTATGAGGTACCCTACATCCCTAATACCCTATGTGTGCCCTAAAGATGCTCTGATACCCTACAGATGTAGACCCTACAGCCCTATGTGTGCCCTATGGGTGCCCTATAGGTGCCCTATGTGTGTCCTATGTGTGCCCTATCACCCTATGGGTGCCCTATATGTGCCCTATGGTTGCCTTATAAATACCTTACAGGCCTATGGGTGCCCTATGGGTGCCCTATCACCCTATGTGTGCCCTATGGGTGCCCTATAGGTTCAATTACACCCTATGGGTGCACTATGGGTGCTGTATACCTACAGGCCTCTGGTTGCCCTATGGGCGCCCTATAGGTGCCCTATATGTTCCCTATATGTTCCCTATAGTTGCCCTATATGCTCTGTGTGTACCTGCGGGGTATCTCTTGTGCACGGGCCCGCCATCCACCTGCAGACAGCCCTATGTGTGTCCTATAGGTTCCATTACACCCTATGGGTGCCCTATATGTATCTATTTCCCTATAGGTGCCCTATAAGTACCCTATAGTCCTATATGTTACCTATATGTTCCCTGTATGTTCCCTATAGTTGCCCTATATGCTGTGTGTGTACCTGCGGGGTATCTCTCGTGCATGGGCCCGCCGTCCACCTGCAGACAGCCCTATGGGTGCCCCATAGGTTCAATTACCCCCTATGGGTGCCCTATAGGTTCAATTACACCCTATATGTTCCCTATATGTCCCCTATATGTGTGTACCTGCGGGGTATCTCTCGTGCACGGGCCCGCCGTCCACCTGCAGGGTGGCGTTTCCTCCGCTGCGCGTGAACCTGACGACGTGGAAGCGTCCGTCGCTGACGGCGGCTCCTCGTTCCTCCAGCGCGATGTCCTCGGTGCCAACGTTAAACAACACGCCCAGAGCGCCGTGGGCCTGAACCGGGAACCGGGAGTTAAACAACAACATCCAGAA
>NW_015439971.1:34352-35104 GCF_001577835.2 Coturnix japonica | reverse complement strand
GAACCGGAACCGGAACCAGAACTACCCCTAATGGGACCAGAACCGGAACCAGAACTACCCCCAATGGGACCAGAACCGGAACCAGAACTACCTCAATGGGACCAGAACCGGAACCAGAACTACCCCATTTGGACCAGAACCGGAACCAGAACTACGGCAATGGGATCAGAACCGGAACCAGAACTACCCCAATGGGACCAGAACCGGAACCAGAACTACCCCATTTGGACCAGAACCGGAACCAGAACTACCCCAATGGGACCAGAACTGGAACCAGAACTACCCCCAATGGGACCAGAACCGGAACCAGAACTACTCCCATTTGGACCAGAACCGGAACCAGAACTACCCCAATGGGACCAGAACCGGAACCAGAACTACCCCCAATGGGACCAGAGCTGGAACCAGAACTACCTCAATGGGACCAGAACCGGAACCAGAACTACCCCAATGGGACCAGAACCAGAACCAGAACTACCCCCAATGGGACCAGAACCGGAACCAGAACTACCCCATTTGGACCAGAACCGGAACCAGAACTACCCCCAATGGGACCAGAACCGGAACCAGAACTACCCCATTGGGACCAGAACCGGAACCAGAACTACCCCATTTGGACCAGAACCGGAATGAGAACTACCCCAATGGGACCCGAAGCGGAACCAGAACTACCCCAATGGGACCAGAACCGGAACCAGAACTACCTCAATGGGACCAGAACCGGAACCAGAACTACCCATAAAGGGACCAGA
>NW_015439971.1:31819-33708 GCF_001577835.2 Coturnix japonica | reverse complement strand
CCACATGGCAACAGAACCGAACCACATGGCATCAGAACCGAACCCCATGGCACCAGGACCGAACCCCATGGCATTGGAACTGAACCCCATGGCACCAGAACCGAACCCCATGGCACCGGAACTGAACCACATGGAACCAGAACCAAACGCCATGGCACCAGAACCGAACCCCATGGCATCGGAACTGAACCACATGGCATCAGAACCGAACCCCATGGCACCAGAACCGAACCCCATGGCATCGAACTGAACCCCATGGCATCAGAACCGAACCCCATGGAACCAGAACCGAACCCCATGGCACCAGAACCAAACCCCATGGCATCAGAACTGAACCCCATGGCACCAGAACCGAACCCCATGGCACCGGAACCAAACCCCATGGCATCAGAACCGAACCCCATGGCACCAGAACTGAACCCCATGGCATCGGAACCGAACCCCATGGCATCGGAACCGAACCCCATGGCACTGGAACCGAACCCCATGGCATCAGAACCGAACCCTATGGCACCAGAACCGAACCCCATGGCATCAGAACCGAACCCCATGGCATCAGAACCGAACCCCATGGCACCAGAACCAAACCCCATGGCATCAGAACCGAACCCCATGGAACCAGAACCGAACCCACTGAACCGGAACCGAACCCCATGGCACCAGAACCGAAACCAATGGCATCGGAACCGAACCCCATGGCACCAGAACCGAACCACATGGCATCGGAACCGAACCCCATGGCACCGGAACCGAACCCACTGAACCGGAACCGAACCCCATGGCACCGGAACCGAACCACATGGCATCGGAACCGAACCACATGGCACCGGAACTGAACCCCATGGCATCGGAACCGAACCCCATGGCATCAGAACCGAACCCCATGGCACCGGAACCGAACCCCATGGCATCAGAACTGAACCCCATGGCACCGGAACCGAACCCCATGGCACCAGAACCGAACCCCATGGCATCAGAACTGAATCCACTGAACCGGAACCAAACCCCATGGCACCAGAACCGAACCCCATGGCATCGGAACCGAACCCCATGGCATCAGAACCGAACCCCATGGCACCGGGACCGAACCGCATGGCATCAGAACCGAAACCCATGGCACCGGGACCGAACCCCATGGCACCAGAACCGAACCCCATGGCATCGGAACCGAACCCCATGGCACCAGAACCGAACCACATGGCATCAGAACCGAACCCCATGGCACCGGAACCGAACCCCATGGCATCAGAACCTAACCCCATGGCACCGGAACCGAACCACATGGCACCAGAACTGAACCACATGGCATCAGAACTGAACCCCATGGCATCGGAACCGAACCGCATGGCATCGAACTGAACCCCATGGCACCAGAACCGAACCACATGGCACCAGAACCGAACCCCATGGAACCAGAACCGAACCCCATGGCACCGGAACCAAACCACATGGAACCAGAACCGAACCCCATGGCACCAGAACCGAACCCCATGGCACCAGAACCGAACCCCATGGCATCGGAACCGAACCCCATGGCACCAGAACCGAACCACATGGCATCAGAACCAAACCCCATGGCACCGGAACCGAACCCCATGGCATCGGAACCGAACCCCATGGCACCGGAACCGAACCACATGGCATCGGAACCAAACCCCATGGCATCAGAACCGAACCACATGGCACCAGAACTGAACCCCATGGCATCAGAACCAAACCCAATGGCATCAGAACTGAACCCCATGGCATCGGAACCAACCCCATGGCACCAGAACCGAACCCCATGGCATCGGAACCAAACCCCATGGCACTGGAACCGAACCCCATGGCATTGGAACTGAACCCCATGGCACCGGAACCAAACCCCATGGCACCGGAACCGAACCCCA
>NW_015439971.1:26301-27260 GCF_001577835.2 Coturnix japonica | reverse complement strand
GCCCATGGGCCCAATCACACATCACAGGGCCATCCCAATGGGCCCAACCCCATAGACCCAACCATTGACCCCAATGGCCCCAATGGCCCCATCACCTCTAATGTCCCCAAACAATGACCCCAAAGACCCCAACGTCCCCAAACAAAGACCCCAATGACAACAATGACCCCAACATCCCCAACAACACCAACATCCCCCACCAACGACCCCAAAGTCCCCAATGACTCCAATGTCCCCAAAGACCCCAACATCCCCAACCAATGACCCCAAAGTTCCCAAAGACCCCAACATCCCCAACTAACAACCCCAATAACCCCAACCAACAACCCCAAAGTCCCCAATGACTCAATGTCCCCAAAGACCCCAACATCCCCAACCAATGACCCCAAAGTCCCCAATGACCCCAACATCCCCAACCAACAACCCCAACGTCCCCAACCAACGACCCCAAAGTCCCCAATGACCCCAATGTCCCCAATGTCCCCAACCAATGACCCCAACATCCCCAACAACCCCAACCAATGACCCCAAAGTCCCCAATGACTCCAACATCCCCAACCAACGACTTCAACAACCCCAACCAACAACCCCAATGTCCCCAACCAACGACCCCAAAGTCTCTAGCAACCCCAACATCCCCAACAACCCCAACATCCATCCCCAATCTTCGACCCCATTCTCCCCGCTACCCCCATTGCCCCCCACATCCCCCACCATCCCCAACCACCCCATATCTTCTCCCTCACCACCCCCCAAGCCCCACTGCCCCCTTACGATCCCAAAGTCCACAAAATGACCCCAACATCCCCAACCAATAACCCCAATGTCCCCAACCAACAACCCCAAAGTCCCCAACGACCCCAATGTCCCCAACCAATGACCCCACCATCCCCAACCACCCCATATCCTCCCCCCCAAAACCCCCCAAGCCCCATTGCCCCCTTACGATCCCAAAGTCC
>NW_015439971.1:23990-25247 GCF_001577835.2 Coturnix japonica | reverse complement strand
GACCCAGATGATGGGGAAGGGGGGGTTAATGTATAGGCAACAAATGGCCCCAAATCCACAATGAATGGCCCCAAATCCACAGCAAATGGTCCCAAACCTACAATAAATGGTCCCAAATCCCCTTCAAATGGCCCCAAATCAACAACAAATGGCCCAAAATATACAAAAATGGCCCCAAATCCACTAGAAACGACCCCAAATCCACAATGAATGGTCCCAAATCTGCAACAAATGGCTCCAAATCCAACACAAATGGCCCCAAATCCACAATGAATGGCCCCAAATCCACATCAAATGGCCCCAAATCCACAACAAATGGTCCCAAATCTACAATAAATGGTCCCAAATCTACAATAAATGACCCCAAATCCACCACAAATGGTCCCATATCTACAATAAATGGCCCCAGATTCACAATGAATGGCCCCAAATCCTCTAGAAACAGCCTCAAATCCACAACAAACGGCCCCAAATCTACAATAAATGGCCCCAAATCCACAACAAATTGTCCCAAATCTAATCCCACAGCAAAATATCCCAGGTCTACAACCAATGGCCCCACACCTACAACAAATGGTCCCAAATAAAAAACAAATGTCCCCAAGCCCACAACAAATGGTCCCAAATTTACAAGAAATGGCCCCAAATCCACAAGAAATGGCCCCAAATCTACAACAAATGACCCCAAATCCATATAAAATGGCCCCCAACCCACCCCAAAATACCCCAAACCCACAATTAATGGCCCCAAATCTGCAACATATGGCCCCAAATCCAACATATGGCCCCAAATCTACAACAAATGGCCCCAAACCAACAGCAAATGACCCCAAATCCACAACAAATTGCCCCAAATCCATAACAAAACACCCCAAATCCGTAACAAATGGCCCCAAATCTACCACAAATGGCCCCAAAACCACACAAAATGGTCCCAAATCCACAACAAATGGCCCCAAATCTACAACAAATGGCCCCAAATCTACAACAAATGGCTCCAAACCAACAGCAAATGGCACCAAGTCCACTTCAAATGGACCCAAATCCACAACAAATGGCCCCAAATCTAAAACAAATGGCCCCAAATCCAAATTAAATGGTCCTAAATACACAGCAAATGCCCCCAAACCAACAGTAAATGGCCCCAAATCCACTATGAATGGCCCCAAATCCACAACAAATGGCTTCAAATCAACCACAAATGGCCCCAAATCCACCACAAATGGCCCCAAATCCACAATAAATGGCCCCAAATCT
>NW_015439971.1:21982-23131 GCF_001577835.2 Coturnix japonica | reverse complement strand
CAAATGGCCCCAAATCCACAACAAATGGTCCCAAATCTACAACAATTGGCCCCAAATCTACAATAAATGGCCCCAAATCCAAATTAAATGGTCCCAAATCCACAACAAATGGTCCCAAATCCACAACAAATGACCCCAAATCTACAACAGATGGCCCCAAATCCAAATTAAATGGTCCCAAATCCACAACAAATGGTCCCAAATCTACAATAAATGGCCCCAAATCCACCACAAAATACCCCAAATCCAGAACAGAACAACCTAAATCCACAATGAATGGCCCCAAATCCACCACAAATGGCCCCAAATACACAACAAATGGCCCCAAATCCACAACAAATGGCACCAAATCCACAACAAATGGCTTCAAATCCACCAAAAATGGCTTCAAATCCACCACAAATGGCCCCAAATACACAGCAAATGGCCCCAAATCTACAACAAATGGCCCCAAATCCACTAGAAACGGCCCCAAATCCACAGCAAATGGCATCAAGTCCACTTCAAATGGGCCCAAACCAACAGTAAATGGCCCCAAATCCACAATGAATGGCCCCAAATCCACAACAAACAGCCCCAAATCCACAACAAATTGCCCCAAATCCATAACAAAACACCCCAAATCCGTAACAAATGGCCCCAGATCTACCAGAAATGGCCCCAAAACCACACAAAATGGTCCCAAATCCACAACAAATGGCCCCAAATCTACAACAAATGGCCCCAAATCCACAACGAATGGCCCCAAATCTACAACAAATGGCCCCAAATCTACATCAAATGGCCCCAGATCCACCACAGATGGACCCATATCTACAATAAATGGCCCCAAATCCACAATGAATGGCCCCAAATCTACAATAAATGGCCCCAAATCCACCACAAATGGCCCCAAATCCACATCATATGGCCCCAAATTCACAACAAATGGCCCCAAATCCACAATAAATGGCCCCAAATCCACCACAAAATTCCCCAAATCCAGAACAGAACAACCTAAATCCACAATGAATGGCCCCAAATCTACATCAAATGGCCCCAAATACACAGCAAATGGCCCCAAATCCACATCAAATGGCCCCAAATCCACAATAAATGGCCCCAAATCCACATCAAATGGCCCCAAATTCACAACAAATGGCCCCAAAT
>NW_015439971.1:13070-21525 GCF_001577835.2 Coturnix japonica | reverse complement strand
AGGAAGAGGAGAGTGAGGAGGAGGAAGAGAAGGAAGAGGAGGAAGAAGAGGAAGAAGTGGAAGAAGAGGATGAGGAGGGAGAGGAGGAAGAGGAGAACGAGAAAGAGGAAGAGGAGGATGAAGAGGAGGAAGAGGACAAGGAGAATGAGGAGGAGGAAGAGAAGGAGGAAGAGGAAGAGAGAGAGAAGGAGGAAGAAGAGGAGGAAGAGAAGGACAAGGAGGATGAGGAGGAGGAAGAAGACGATGAGGAGGAAGAGAAGGAGAAAGAGGAGGACAAGGGGGATGAGGAGGACGAAGAGGAGGAGGAGAAAGAGGAGGAGAAAGAGGAGGAAGAGGAGGACAAGGAGGAAGAAGAGGAAGAGGAGCAGGAAGTGGAAAAAGAGGAGGAAGAGGAGGAAGACAAAGAGGAGGAAGATGAGAATGAGGAGGAGGAGAAGGAAGAGGAGGAAGAGGGGGAGGAAAAGGAGGAGGAGGGAGAGGAGGAAGAGGAGAATGAGAAAGAGGAAGAGGAGGATGAAGAGGAGGAAGAGGAGAATGAGGAGGACAAGGAGAATGAGGAGGAGGAAGAGAAGGAGGAAGAGGAAGAGAGAGAGAAGGAGGAAGAAGAGGAGGAAGACAAGGACAAGGAGGATGAGGAGGAGGAAGAGGCCGATGAGGAGGATGAGGAGAAGGAAGAGAAGGATGAGGAGGACGAGGGGGAGGAGGAAGAGGAGGATGAGGAGGAAGAAGAGGGGGAGAAGGAAGAGAAAGAGGGGGAGGAGGGGGAGGAGGAAGAGGAGGATGAGGAGGAGGAAGAGAAGGAGGAAGAAAAGGACAAGGAGGATGAGGAGGAAGAAAATGAGGAGGAGGAGGAAGAAGAGGAGGGAGAGGAAGAGGAGGATGAGGAGGAGGAAGAGGAGGATGAGGAGGAGGAAGAGGAGGATGAGGAGGACGAGGGGGAGGAGGAAGAGGACGAGGAGGAGGAAGAAGAGGGGGAGAAGGAAGAGAAAGAGGAGGAAGAGGAGAGAGAGGAGAAAGGAGGAGGAGGAAAAGGAGGAAGAGGGAGAGGAGGAATAGGAGAATGAGAAGGAGGAAGAGGAGGACAAGGAGAATGAGGATGAGGAAGAGAATGAGGAGGATGAGGAGAAGGAAGAGAAGGATGAGGAGGAGGAAGAGGAGGGGGAGGATGAGGAGGTGGAAGAGGAGGAGGAAGAAGAGGATGATGAGAAGGAAGAAGAAGAGGGGGAGGAGGAAGAGGAGGATGAGGAGAAGGAAGAGGAGGTGGAGGGAGAGGAGGAAGAGGAGAACAAGAAAGAGGAAGAGGAGGATGAAGAGGAGGAAGAGGAGGAAAAGGAGAATGAGGAGGAGGAAGAGAAGGAGGAAGAGGAGGAAGAAGAAGAGGTGGAGGAGGAAGAGAAAAAGGGGAAGGAGGGGGAGGAGGAAGAGGAGGAGAAAGAGGAGGAAGAGAAGGACGAGAAGGAAGAGGAGAGAGAGGAGAAAGAAGAGGAGGATGAGGAGAAGGAAGAGGAGGAGGGGGAGGAGGAAGAGAAAGAGGGGGAGGAGAGGGAGGAGGAAGAGGAGAAAGAGGAGGAAGAGAAGGACGAGAAGGAAGAGGAGAGAGGAGGAAGAGGAGGAGAAGGAAGTGGAGGAGGAGGAAGAGGAGAAGGAAAAGAAGGAAGAGGGAGAGGAGGAAGAGGAGAATGAGGAGGAGGAAGGGGAGGATGAGAAGGAGGAAGAGGAGGACGAGGATGAGGAGGTGGAAGAGAAGAATGAGGAGGAGGAAGATGAGGAGGAAAAGGAGGGAAGAAGAGGAGGAAGACAAGGAAGAGAAGGGGGAAGAAGAGGAGGAAGAGGAGGACAAAGAGGATGAGGAGGAGGAAGAGAAGAATGAGGAGGAGGAAGATGAGGAGGAAGAGGAGGAGGAAGAGGAAGGGAGAGGACAAAAAAGGGTGAGGAGGAGGAAGAGGAGGAAGAGAAGGGGGAAGAAGAGGAGGAAGAGGAGGACAGGGAGGATGAGGAGGATGAGGAGGATGAGGAGGATGAGGAGGAGGAAGAGAAGAATGAGGAGGAGGAAGATGAGGAGGAAGAGGAGGGGGAGGAGGAGGAAGAGGAGGAGGAAGAGGAAGGGAGAGGACAAAAAAAGGGTGAGGAGGAGGAAGAGAAGGAAGAGGAAGTGAGGAAGAGGAAGAGGACTATGAAAGACGAAGAGTAAAGGAAGAGGAAGATGAGGAAGAAGTGCAGGAAGAATATGAAGGTGGGGAAGAGGAAGAAGAAGGTGAGGAGGAAGAAGAGGAACAGGAAGAGGAAAAGGAGGATGAAAAGGAGGAGGAGGGTGAGGAAGAGGAGGAAAATGGAGAAGAGGAAGGAAAAGAAAAGGATGGGGAGGACAAGGAAGAGGAAGAAGATGAGGAGGAGGAGGGTGAGGAAGAGGAAGAAGAGGAAGAAGAGAATGAAAAGGAGGAAGGAGAGGAAGAGGAGGGTGAGGAGGAGGAAGAAAGAAGGGAAGAAAGGGAGAAGGAGGTGGAGGATGGGGATGGAGATGAGGATGGTGGGGAGGAAGATAATGATGAAGGTGATGAAGATGAGGAGGAAGAAGAAGAAAAAGGAGGAGGAGGGGGACAGGGATGAAGATGAGGATGATGAGGAAGGAGGAATGGAGGTGGAAGAAGAGGAGGAGGAAGGTGAGGATGAGGGGGGCCTGAGGATGAGGATGAAGACTGAGATGAAGATGAGATGAAGACAAGGAGGAGGGCTGGGAGATGAAGATGAGGAGGAGGAGGAGGACAAGGATGAAGATGGGGGTGAGGATGAGGAGGAGGAGGGCTGAGGTCGAAGATGAAGATGAGGATAGGGGTGAAGATGTGGATGAGGATGAGGAGGGGTGAGGCTGAAGATGAGGATGATGAGGAGGATAGGGATGAAGATGAGGAGAGGGATGAAGATGGAGATAGGGACGAGAATGAGGAGGATGAGGATGGGGATGGGGATGAAGACGATGAGGAGGGTCGAGGCTGAAGATGAGGATGAGGAGGGTGAGGAGGATGAGGGTAAGGATAGGGATGAAGATGATGATGAGGAGGATGGATATAAGGATGAAGATGAGGAGGAAAAGGAAGGCCGAGGCCAAAGATAAGGAGGAGGATAGGGATAAAGATGAGGAGGATGAGGAGGAGGGCCGAGGCCGAAGATCAAGAGGAGGAAGAGGAGGAGGATGATGAGGAGGGCTGAGGCCAAAGATCGAGAGGAGGAAGAGGAGGAGGGTGATGAGGAGGGCTGAGGCCAAAGATGAAGATGAGGAGGAGGAGGGCTAAGGCCGAATATGAGGATGATGAGGATGAGGATAGGGATGAAAATGAGGACAGGGATGAAGATGAAGGTAGGGATGAAGATAAGGATGGGGATGAAGATGAGGATAAGGAGGATGAGGAGGGCCGAGGCCAAAGATGATGGGGAGAAGGAGGATGAGGATGGGGATGGGGCTGAAGATGAGGATGATGAAGATGAGATGAACATGAGGATGGGGATGAAGATGAGGAGGAGGATAAGGAGGATAGGGATAGGGATGAAGATGAGGAAGAAGAGGAGGGCTGAGGCTGAAGAAGAAGGATGAGGAGGGGGATGAAGATGAGAATGAAGATGAGGATAGGGATGAAGATGAGGAGGATGAGGAGCAGGATGGAGATGGAGATGAAGATGAGGATGAGGAAGATGTGGATGGGGATGAAGATGAGGATGAGGAAGATGTGGATGGGGATGAAGATGAGGATAAGGAGGATGATGAGGATGGGGACAGAGATGAAGATGAGGATAAGGCTAAGAATAGGGATAAAAATGAGGATAATGAAGACGAGAATAGGGCTGAACATGAGGATGGGGATGAAGAGGATGATGAAGATGAGGATAGGGCGGAAAATGAGGATGATGAAGATCAGGATGGGGATGAAGATGAGGATGATGAAGATGAGGATGAGGATGATAGGGCTGAAGATGAGGACAGGGATAAAGATGAGGATAGGGATGAGGATGGGGCTGAAGATGAGGAGGAGGCGGATAGGGCTGAAGGTGACGATGATGAAGATGAAGATAGGGATGAAGATGAGGATGGGGCTGAAGCTGAAGATGAGGAGTATAGGGATGAAGATGAGGATGATGAAGGGGCTGAAGAAGCTGAGGATGAGGAGAATAAGGATAGGGATGATGATGAGGAGGAGGAGAATGGGGCTGAAGATGATGAGGAGGGCCGAGGCCGAAGATGGGGAAGAGGAAGATGAGATGGGGATGAAGCTGAGGATGATGATGATGAGGAGGAGGAGGATAGGGCTGAAGATGAGGATGGGGATGAAGATGATGAGGAGGAGTGGGAAAGGGCTGAATATGAAGATGATGAAGATGAGGATGGGGATGAAGATGAGGATGATGAAGATGAGGATGATGAAGATGAGGATAGGGGTAAAGATGAGGCTGAGGATGATGATGAGGATGGGGATGAAGCTGAGGACGATGAAGATGAGGATGGGGATGAAGATGAGGATGATGAGGATAGAGATGAAGATGAGGATGATGAAGATGAGGACAGGGATGAAGATGAGGATGATGAAAATGAGGATGATGAAGATGAGGATAGGGGTAAAGATGAGGCTGAGGATGATGATGAGGATGGGGATGAAGCTGAGGACGATGAAGATGAGGATAGGGATGAAGATGAGGATGATGATGATGAGGATAGAGATAAAGATGAGGATAGGGCTGAAGATGAGGATGAGGAGGATAGGGATGAAGATAAGGATGAAGCTGAGGATGATGAAGATGAGGATAGGGATGAAGATGAGGATGATGAAGAGGAGGATGGGGCTGAAGATGAGGATGATGAAGGGTAAGGATGGGGATGAAGCTGAGGATGATGAAGATGAGGAGGAGTAGGATAGGGATAAAGATGAGGACAGGGATAAAGATGAGGCTGATGATGAAGATGATGATGAGGAGGAGGATGATGATGATAAGGATAGGGATGAAAATGAGGATGATGAGGTCAGGGATTAAGATGAGGCTGAGGATGATGATGAGGATGGGGATGAAGCTGAGGATGATGAAGATGAGGATGGGGATGAAGATGAAGATGATGATGAGGAGGAGAAGGAGGAGGAGGAGGATAGGGCTGAAGATGAGGATGAAGATGAGGATGGAGATGAAACTGAGGATGATGAAGATGAGGATGATGAAGATGAGGATGGGGATGAAGATGATGAAGATGAGGATGGGGATAAAGATAAGGATGAGGAGGATAAGGATGGGGATGAAGCTGAGGATGATGAAGATGAGGATAGGGATAAAGATGAGGCTGAGGATGATGATGATGATGATGATGAAGATGAGGCTGATGAAGGTGATGATGATGAGGAGGAGGAGGATAGGGCTTAAGATGAGGATGAAGATGAGGATGGGGCTGAAGCTGAGGACGATGAAGATGAGGATGGGGCTGAAGATGAGGATGAAGATGAGGATGGAGATGAAGATGATGATGATGAGGATAGGGATAAAGCTGAGGATGAGAATGATGAGGCTGATGATGAAGATGATGATGATGAGGAGGAGGAGGATGATGAGGAGGAGGAGGATAGGGATGAAGATGAGGCTGAGGATGATGATGACGATGGGGATGAAGCTGAGAACGATGAAGATGAGGAGAGGGATGAAGATGAGGCTGAGGATGATGAGGATGGGGATGAAGATGAAGATGATGATGAGGAGGAAGAGGAGGAGAAGGATAGGGCTGAAGATGAGGATGATGAAGATGATAATGATGAAGATGAGGATGGGGATGAAGATGAAGATGATGAGGATAGGGATAAAGAGGATGAGGGTGAGGATGAGGATGATGAGGATGAGGATGAGGATGAGGGTGAGGATGAAGATGAGGATGAGGATGAAGATGATGATGAGGAAAAGGAGGAGGAGGATAGGGCTTAAGATGAGGATAGGGCTGAAGATGAGGATGGGGATGAAGCTGAGGATGGGGATGAAGATGAGGATGGGGATAAGAATAAGGATGAGGAGGATAAGGATGGGGATGGGGATGAAGATGATGATGATGATGATGAGGATGGGGATGAAGCTGAGGATGATGAAGATGAGGATGGGGATAAAGATGAGGATGAGGAGGATAAGGATGGGGATGAAGATGATGAGGAGGAGGAGGAGGAGGAAGATGAGAATGAAGAGGAGAGGATAGGGCTGAAGCTGAGGATGATGAAGGACAAGGATGAGGCTGAAGCAGCTGAGGATGATGATGGTGAGGATGAAGATGAAGATGATGATGATGAGGATAGGGATAAAGATGAGGATGATGATGAGGATGGGGATGAAGATGAGGATGAAGCTGAGGATGATGATGATGAGGATGGGGATGAAGAGGAGGAGGAGGAGGAGGAGGAGGAGGAGGAGGATAGGGCTTAAGATGAGGATAGGGCTGAAGATGAGGATGAGGATGAAGATGAAGATGAGGATGATGATGATGAGGATAGGGATAAAGATGAGGATGAGGAGGATAAGGATGGGGATGGGGATGAAGATGAAGATGATGATGATGAGGATAGGGATAAAGATAAGGCTGAGGATGATGAGGATGAAGATGGGGATGAAGATGATGATGATGAGGAGGAGGATGAGGAGGAAAGGGCTTAAGATGAGGATAGGGCTGAAGATGAGGATGAGGATGAAGATGAGGATGATGATGAGGATGGGGATGAAGCTGAGGATGATGAAGATGAGGATGGGGATGAAGATAAGGATGAGGATGAAGATGAGGATGATGAGGATAGGGATAAAGATGAGGCTGAGGATGATGATGAGGATGGGGATGAAGTTGAGGACGATGAAGATGAGGATGGGGATGAAGCTGAGGATGATGATGATGATGATGAAGATGAGGATGGGGATGAAGATGAGGATGAGGGTGAGGATGATGATGAAGATGATGATGATGATGATGAAGATGAGGATGAAGATGAGGATGATGATGATAGGGATGAAGATGAGGATGGGGATGAAGATGAGGATGATGAAGATGAGGATGAAGATGAGGCTGAGGATGATGATGATGATGATGATGATGATAGGGATGAAGATGAGGATGGGGATAAAGATAAGGATGAGGAGGATAAGGATGGGGATGGGGATGAAGATGAAGCTGAGGATGATGATGATGAAGATGAAGATGATGATGATGACGATGAGGCCGAAGGCCGAATCCTGCATCTCACCATGTCCCCTATTGCCGCCCCCTCCCCTATTGATGCTGACGGGGGCGGCCCCGGGCCGGGCTCGATGGAAATGATGGACGGGGGCGGCTCCTCGGGCTCGATGTGACGCCGATAAAGACGAGGAAACACGAGCCCCCCCAGCGCCGCCCCCCCCCCCTAAAAGCAACCCCAGAGCCAGCAGGACACGGAGCGCCATCTTACTNGAGGAGGAGAAGGAGGAGGAGGAGGAGGAGGAGGAGGAGGAGGATAGGGCTGAAGATGAGGATGGGGATGAAGGTGAGGATGATGATGATGAGGATAGGGATAAAGATGAGGACGGAGCTGAAGTAGCTGAGGATGATGAAGATGAGGATGAAGATGAGGATGGGGAAGAAAATGAGGAGGAGGAGGAGACAGATGGGGATGAAGATGAGAATGATAAAGATGAGGACGGGGATGAAGCTGAGGATGATGAAGGACAAGGATGGGGATGAAGAAGCGGCAAATGATGATGATGAGGATGGGGATGAAGATGAGGATAGGGCTGAAGATGAGGATGAGGAGGATGAGGAGGTGTAGGAAGGGGCTGAAGATGAGGATGGGGATGAAGATGAGGATGATGAGGATAGGGATAAAGATGAGGATGATGAAGATGATGATGGGGCTGAAGATGAGGATGATGAAGATGAGGATAGGGATGAAGCTGAGGGCGATGAAGATGAGGATGGGGATGAAGATGATGATGATGAGGATAGGGAAAAGATGAGGCTGAGGATGATGAGGATGAAGATGAGGATGATGAAGATGAGGATGGGGATAAAGATGAGGATGATGAAGATGAAGATGGGGATGAAGATGATGATGATGAGGATGAGGAGGAGGAGGAGGAGGACAGGGCTTAAGATGAGCATAGGGCTGAAGATGAGGATGAGGATGAAGATGAAGATGAGGATGATGATGATGAGGATAGGGATGAAGATGAGGATGGGGATGAAGATGAGGATGATGAAGATGAGGATGGGGATGAAGATGATGATGATGAAGATGAGGATGGGGATGAAGATGAGGATGAAGATGATGAGGACAGGGATGAAGATGAGGGTGGGGATGAAGCTGAGGACGATGAAGATGAGGAGGAGTAGGATAGGGATAAAGATGAGGATGGAGCTGAAGTAGCTGAGGATGATGAAGATGAGGATGGGGCTGAAGCTGAGGATGATGAAGATGAGGATGGGGAT
>NW_015439971.1:9238-10243 GCF_001577835.2 Coturnix japonica | reverse complement strand
CCCTTTTCACCCCAAAATGGGGATGGGGAGACCCCAAATTACCCTAAAATGGGGATGAGAGACCCCAAATCTGCCCTAAATTACCCCAAAATAGGGATGGGAGACCCCAAATCTGCCCTAAAATGGGGATGGGAGACCCCAAATCTGCCCCAATTCACCCCAAAATGGGGCTGGGGGACCCCAAATCTGCACGTTTTCACCCCAAAATGGGGATGAGGAGACCCCAAATTGCCTTAAAATGGGGATGGGAGACCCCAAAATACCCTAAAATGGGGATGGGGGACCCCAAATCTGTCCCTTTTCACCCCAAAATGGGGATGGGGAGACCCCAAATCTGCCCTAAAATGGGGATGGGAGACCCCAAATCTGCCCCTTTTCACCCCAAAATGGGGATGGGGAGACCCCAAAATACCCTAAAATGGGGATGGGAGACCCCAAATCTGCCCCAATTCACCCAAAATGGGGCTGGGGAGACCCCAAATTGCCCTAAAATGGGGATGGGGGACCCCAAATCTGCCCTAAATTACCCTAAAATGGGGATGGGAGACCCCAAATCTGCCCCTTTTCACCCCAAAATAGGGATGGGGAGACCCCAAATTGCCTTAGAATGGGGATGGGGGACCCCAAATTACCCTAAAATGGGGATGGAGAGACCCCAAATTGCCTTAAAATGGGGATGGGAGACCCCAAATCTGCCCCAATTCACCCCAAAATGGGGATGGGGAGACCCCAATCTGCCTTAAAATGGGGATGGGAGACCCCAAAATACCCTAAAATGGGGATGGGGAGACCCCAAATCTGCCCCAATTCAGCCCAAAATGGGGATGGGGAGACCCCAAAATACCCTAAAATGGGGATGAGAGACCCCAAATCTGCCCTAAATTACCCCAAAATAGGGATGGGGAGACCCCAAAATACCCTAAAACAGGGATGGAGAGACCCCAAATCTGCCCCAATTCAGCCCAAAATAGGGATGGGGAGGCCCCAAAATACCCTAAAATGGGG
>NW_015439971.1:5374-7697 GCF_001577835.2 Coturnix japonica | reverse complement strand
GAGAGACTATAGACCCCATAGAGACCCCATAGAGTCCCCATAGAGACCCTATAGAGAGCCTATAGAGTCCCTATAGAGAGCCTATAGAGAGCCATAGGGACCCTATAGGGAGCCCATAGAGAGCCTATAGAGAGACATAGGGACCCCATAGAGACCCTATAGAGCCTATAGACCCCATAGAGACCCCACTGAGACCCCATAGAGACCCTATAGAGAGCCTATAGACCCCATAGAGACCCCACTGAGACCCCATAGAGACCCTATAGAGAGGCTATAGACCCCATAGAGACCCCACTGAGACCCCATAGAGAGCCTATAGAGAGACATAGGGACCCCATAGAGACCCTATAGAGAGCCTATAGAGAGCCTATAGACCCCATAGAGACCCTATAGAGAGCCTATAAAGAGACATAGAGACCCCATAGAGGGCCTATAGAGAAACTATAGAGAGCCAATAGAGACCCTATAGAGAGCCTATAGGTCCCATAGAGACCCTATAGAGAGACTATAGACCCCATAGAGACCCCACTGAGACCCTATAGCGAACCTACAGAGAGCCTATAGAGAGACATAGGGACCCCATAGAGACCCTATAGAGAGCCTATAGAGAGACATAGAGAGCCCATAGAGACCCTATAGAGAGCCTATAGACCCCATAGAGACCCTATAGAGAGCCTATAGAGAGACATAGGGACCCCATAGAGACCCTATAGAGAGCCTATAGAGAGCCTATAGAGAGCCCAAAGAGAGCATAGAGACCCCATAGAGACCCTATAGAGAGCCTATAGAGACCCAGTAGAGAGCCTATAGAGAGACATAGGGACCCCATAGAGACCCTATAGAGAGCCTATAGAGGCCCCATAGAGACCCTATAGAGAGACTATAGACCCCATAGAGACCCTATAGAGAGCCTATAGAGAGACATAGGGACCCTATAGAGAGACTATAGACCCCATAGAGACCCTATAGAGAGACATAGGGACCCTATAGAGAGACTATAGACCCCATAGAGACCCCACTGAGACCCTATAGAGACCCTATAGAGAGCCTATAGAGAGCCCAAAGAGAGCATAGAGAGCCCATAGAGACCCTATAGAGAGCCATAGGGACCCCATAGGGACCCTATAGAGAGCCTATAGACCCCATAGAGACCCCACTGAGACCCTATAGAGACCCTATAGAGAGCCTATAGAGAGCCCAAAGAGAGCATAGAGACCCCATAGAGACCCTATAGAGAGCCATAGGGACCCCATAGGGACCCTATAGAGAGCCTTTAGACCCCATAGAGACCCTATAGAGAGACTATAGACCCCATAGAGACCCTATAGAGAGCCTATAGAGAGCCATAGGGACCCTATAGAGAGACTATAGACCCCATAGAGACCCCATAGAGTCCCCATAGGGACCCCAAAGAGAGCCTATAGAGTCCCTATAGAGATCCCATAGAGAGCCTATAGAGACCCAGTAGAGACCCTATAGAGAGACATAGGGACCCTATAGAGACCCTATAGAGATCCCAAAGAGAGCCTAGAGACCCCATAGAGACCCCACTGAGACCCCATAGAGGCCCCATTGAGACCCTATAGAGACCCCATAGAGACTCACTCTATAGAGACCCTATAGTGAGCCTATAGAGACCCTATAGAGAACCTATAGAGTCCCTATAGAGACCCTATAGAGAGACATAGGGACCCCATAGAGACCCCATTGAGAGCCTAGAGAGACATAGGGACCCTATAGAGACCCTATACAGAGACTATAGACCCCATAGAGACCCTATAGAGACCCTATGGAGAGCCTATAGAGTCCCCATAGAGACCCTATAGAGAGACATAGAGACCCTATGGAGAGCCTATAGATCCCATAGAGACCCTATAGAGAGCCTATAGACCCCATAGAGACCCTATAGAGAGCCTATAGAGAGCCATAGGGAACCCATAGAGACCCTATAGAGAAACTATAGAGAGACATAGGGACCCCATAGAGAGCCTATAGAGAGCCTATAGAGAGCCTATAGAGAGCCTAGAGACCCCATACAGACCCTATACAAACCCTACAGAGAGACAATAGAGAGCCCAAAGAGAGTCCAGAGACCCCATAGAGAGAGACCCCATAGAGAACCTATAGAGAACCTATAGAGAGCCATAGGGAACCCATAGAGACCCTATAGAGAGAGACCCCATAGAGAACCTATAGAGAACCTATAGAGAGATATAGGGAACCCATAGAGACCCTATAGAGACACTGCCCCATAGAGACCCTATAGAGACCCCAAATAGAGCCATAGAGATCCCATAGAGACCCCATAGAGACCCCATAGAGA
>NW_015439971.1:0-3694 GCF_001577835.2 Coturnix japonica | reverse complement strand
CCCATTTGCACACTCACGCTCGGTGCAGGCGGCGCCGCTGTGCGCGCTCATGGAGCAGTCGCAGCTGAATCCGTCCCATTGCTGCAGGCAGACGCCGCCGTGAGCACACGAGTCCTCGGTGCACGTCGTGCTGGGGCCTTATGGGGGGGGGACACACTCGTGTGACACACTCGTGTGCAACACAGAGCGAAGCCACGTGCAACAGTGTGTGAGCGTTGTGAGGTGTGTGTGCTGCTTGATATTGCATGGGATTGGGGGGTGGGAAATTGCAATGATTGTGCAACACGCATGCAATCATTGTGCACAAGTGTGCAAGCATTGTGCAACCCTTGTGAATCACTGTGCAACTATCCCTTGTGTATGTCTGTGCAAGAATTGTGCAACCCCTAGTGCAACCCCCGTGCACGTACGTGCAACCCCTGTGCATGTCTGTGCAACTGCTGTGCAACCATTGTGCAAGCCTTGTGCACAAGGGTTACACAAGGATTGCACAGTGGTTGCACAATGGTTGCACAGTGGTTGCACAATGGTTGCACAGTGATGCACAAGGGTTGCACAGATGTTGCCCTGTTGTGCACAGTGGTTGCACAAGGGGTTGCACAATGGTTGCACTAGGGGTTGCATAAGGGGTTGCACAATGGCTGCACAAATGTGCACAAGGGTTGCACGAGGGGTTGCACGAGGTGTTGCACAAGGGGTTGCACAGGGATGCACAAGGGTTGCACAAGGTTGCAACCCTGTGCACGTACGTGCAATCCTTGTGCAACCCTTGTGCATCACTGTGCAACCACTGTGCAACCCCTAGTGCAACCCCGGTGCATGATCGTGCAACCCTTGTGTAACCACTGTGCAACCCCTGTGCATGTCTGTGCAACCCCTGTGCATACCTGTACAACCCTTGTGCAACCCCTTGTGCAACCCCTGTGCACGTACATGCAACCCTTGTGCAACCCCTGTGCAACCCCTTGTACAACCCTTGTGCAACCCTTGTGCATGTACATGCAACCCTAGTGCAACCCTTGTGCATCCTTTGTGCATCACTGCGCAAACCTTGTGCAACCCTTGTGCAACCACTGTGCACAACAGGGCAACATCTGTGCAACCCTGTGCAACCATTGTGCATCCCTGTGCAACCCCTGTGCAACCCATGTGTATGTATGTGCAGCCCTTGTGCAACCCTTGTGCAACCCTGTGCAACTATTGTGCAACCTCTTGTGCAACCCCTTGTGCAACCACTGTGCACTACATGGCAACATATGTGCATCCCTGTGCAACCCTTGTGCTACCATTGTGCAACCACTGTGCAACCCCTATGCACGTACGTGCAACTGCTGTGCAACTATTGTGCAACCCCTAATGCAACCCTTGTGCACGTACATGCAACCCTTGTGCACCACTGTGCAAACATTGTGCATTCCTTGTGCAATCACTGTGCAACCCCTAGTGCAACCACTGTGCATGTAAGTGCAACCCTTGTGCAACCATTGTGCAACTCCTTGCACAACCCCTAGTGCAACCTCTGTGCACGTACGCGCAACTGCTG
Organism: Coturnix japonica; assembly: GCF_001577835.2. NCBI lineage: Eukaryota > Metazoa > Chordata > Aves > Galliformes > Phasianidae > Coturnix > Coturnix japonica. Next base: position 2,151 of record NW_015439971.1, on the reverse strand, counting down.
TGCAACTATTGTGCAACCTTTAGTGCAACCGCTGTGCACGTACGTGCAATCCTGGTGCATCCCTGTGCAACCATTGTGCTACCCCTTGTGCACATTTGTGCAACCATTGTGCAACCCCTTGTGCAACTCGTAGTGCAACCCCTGTGCACGTACATGCAACCCTCGTACACCACTGTGCAACCATTGTGCATTCCTTGTGCATCCCCGTGCAACCCTTGTGCAACTACTGTGCAACCATTGTGCAACCCTTGTGCATCACTGTGCAACCATTGTGCATCCCTTGTGCTACCCTTGTGCAACCACTGTGCACTACAGGGCAACTTCTGTGCAACCCCTGTGCAAGCCTTGTGAATTACATGGCAACCCATGTGCAACACTTGTGCAACCTTCGTGCACCCCTTGTGCATCCCTGTGCAACCCTCGTGCAACCAAGGCCAACNCCATAGAGACCCCATAGAGACCCCATAGAGAATCCCATAGAGAACCCTATAGAAACCACATACAGACCCCATAGAGACACCACAGAGACCCCATAGAGACCCCATAATTAGAGACCCTATAAAGAGAGACCCCATAGAGACCCCATAGGGAGCCATAGAGACCCCATAGAGACCCCAAAGGGAGCCATAGATACCCTATAGTGACCCCATAGAGATCCCATAGAAACCCCATAGAGACCCCATAGTGACCCCATAGAGACACATAGAGATCCCATAGGGACCCCATAGAGACCCCATAGAGACCCATAGAGACCCATAGAGACCCCATAGAGACCCCATAGAGATCCCATAGAGACCCCAAAGAGAGAGACCCCATAGAGACCCATAGAGACACCATAGAGAGAGACCCCATAGAGACCCATAGAGACCCCATAGAGACCCCATAGAGATCCCAGAGAGACCCCAAAGATAGAGACCCCATAGAGACCCCAAAGAGAGAGACCCCATAGAGACCCCATAGAGACCCCAAAGAGAGAGACCCCATAGAGACCCATAGAGACCCCATAGAGACCCCATAGAGATCCCAGAGAGACCCCAAAGAGAGAGACCCCATAGAGACCCATAGAGACCCCATAGAGACCCCATAGAGACCCCATAGGGAGCCATAGAGACCCCATAGAGACCCCAAAGAGAGAGACCCCATAGAGACCCCATAGAGACCCTATAGAGACCACATAGAGACCCCATAGGGAGCCATAGATACCCTATAGTGACCCCATAGAGATCCCATAGAGACCCCATAGAGACCCCATAGTGACCCCATAGAGACACATAGAGACACATAGAGATCCCATAGAGACACCATAGAGACCCCATAGAGACCCATAGAGACCCCAAAGAGACCCCATAGAGACCCCATAGAGATCCCAAAGAGAGAGACCCCATAGAGACCCCATAGAGACCCTATAGAGACCCATAGAGACCCCATAGAATCATCCTGCCCCATACCCTGCCCCATAGCATCATCCAGCCCCATAGCGGCCCCATAGCTGGTCCTGTTTGCACACCCCATTTGCACACCCATTTGCACACTCACTCTCGGTGCATCCTGCCCCACAGCTGCCCTATAGCCGGTCTTATTTGCACACCCATTTGCACACTCACTCTCGGTGCATCCTGCCCCACACCCTGCCCCATAGCATCATCCAGCCCCATAGCTTCCCCATAGCCGGTCCCATTTGCACACCCATTTGCACACCCATTTGCACACCAGATTTGCACGCCTATCTGCACACTCTCGGTGCATCCTGCCCCATATCCGGTCCTATTTGCACACCCCATTTGCGCACCCATTTGCACACTCACTCTCAGTGCATCCTGGCCCATAGCATCATCCAGCCCCACAGCTGCCCCATAGCTGGTCCCATTTGCACACCCCATTTACACACCCATTTACACACCCATTTGCACACTCACTCTCGGTTCATCCTGCCCCAAAGCTTCATCCTGCCCCATACCCTACCCCATAGAATCATCCTGCCTCATAGCATCATCCAGCCCCACATCCTGCCCCATAGCTGCCCCACAGCTGCCCCATAGCCAGTCCCATTTGCACACCCATTTGCACACTCACGCTCGGTGCAGGCGGCGCCGCTGTGCGCGCTCATGGAGCAGTCGCAGCTGAATCCGTCCCATTGCTGCAGGCAGACGC
>NW_015439970.1:46530-47564 GCF_001577835.2 Coturnix japonica | reverse complement strand
TTCATTCATTCATTCATTCATTCATTCATTCATTCATTCTTTCTTTCTTTCCTTCCCTCATTCATTCCCCCCATTCATCCCTTCCCCATTCATTCATTCATTCATTCATTCATTCATTCATTCATTCACCCCCCCATTCATTCCTTCCTTCCTCCCCCCATTCATTCATTCATTCATTCATCCATTCATCCATTCATCAATTCCTCCCCCATTCATCCATCCATCCATTCACACCTATTTCCATTCCCAGCCCCCCTCCCCGCCCCGAAGCCCCTCCACCATCTCTCGGTTCCGTTATTGTCCCGTCGTCGTTGTCGTTGTTTTTATTCCCGTCCGGGTCGGGACGGTCACGTGGCACTTCCGGCTGCGGACACGGTTTGTGCCGGGTACCGGCAGGGGGCGCGCGACGCGTGTCAGGTGAGAACCGGAACCGGAAACGGGAACCGGAACCGGAACCCCCCCATCCATTCATAGGAACCCATATCCACATTATTAACCCTATATCTCCCCATAGAGACCCCATATAACCCTATAGAGACCCCATATCCCCCCATATAACCCCATATAACCCTATAGAGACCCCATATCCCCCCATATAACCCTATATAGCCCCCATATCCCCCCATATAACCCTATAGAGACCCCATATAACCCTATAGAGACCCCATATCCCCCCATATAACCCCATTACCCCCATATAACCCTATAGAGACCTTATTACCCCCCATATTCCCCGCATATCTCCCCATAGAGACCCCATATAACCCTATAGAGACCACATATCCCCTTCATATCCCCATATACCCCAATATAATCCCATTATTTCCCATATAACCCCATTATTTCCCATATAACCCCATATAACCCCATATAACCCACCCTATTACCCCCCCATATAACCCCATTATTTCCCATATCCCCCGATATCCCCCCATATAACCCCATTATTTCCCATATAACCCCATATCCCCCCCTATAACCCCATTATTTCCCCATATAACCCCATTACCCCCCCTATAACCCCATTACCCCCC
>NW_015439970.1:40422-41547 GCF_001577835.2 Coturnix japonica | reverse complement strand
CCCCATATAACCCCATATCCCCCCATATAACCCCATTACCCCCCATATAACCCCATATCCCCCCTATAGGGTGATTCCGGCGGCCCCCTGTCGTGCCTGGTTGGCGACGTGTGGCTGTTGGCCGGTATCGTGAGTTGGGGTGAATCCTGCGGCCTCCCGGCCCGTCCCGGTGTCTACACCCGAACCGCGGCCCACACCGAATGGATCGCCGCCATGATACCGGAAGTATCCATACGTCACGCCCAACCCGGAAGTAAACCGGAACCGGAAGATGAAGATGACGGAAGTCCGTGTGAAGAGGAAGGGGAGGAAACGGAAGTTGGGGGGGCGCTGTGGTCACATCCGCTTCCGCCTTCTGGGATGGGTGGGACTTCCGGTGTGGAGCGGATATCCGGGTTGGGGGTGCTGGTAATGGCGGCCGCGGTGGGGTGGGCGGTGGGGGGGTGAAATAAAGGGGGGAAAAGGACCCGGATGGAGGAATGTGGAGGGGGGGGAACACATGGGGGGTAATGGGACCCCGATTGTGGGATAATATATGGATGGTGGCACCCATGGGTGGCTGTGGAGGTCAAGATGGCGGACAAGATGGCGGCCTAAGGGGGGTGGCAATGGGACCCAATATGGCGGCCAAGGGTGGCTATGGATCCAATATGGCGGCCAATATGGCGGCAAATATGGCGGCCATGGGTGGCTATGGACCCCAATATGGCGGCCAAGGGTGGATATGGATCCAATATGGCGGCCAATATGGCGGCCATGGTTGGCTATGGACCCCAATATGGCGGCCATGGGTGGCTCTGGATCCAATATGGCGGCCATGGGTGGCTCTGGATCCAATATGGCGGCCAAGGGTGGCTATGGATCCAATATGGCGGCCAATATGGCGGCCATGGGTGGCTCTGGATCCAATATGGCGGCCAAGGGTGGCAATGGATCCAATATGGCGGCCAATATGGCGGCCATGGGTGGCTATGGATCCAACATGGCGGCCAAGGGTGGCTCTGGATCCAATAAGGCGGCCAATATGGCGGCCATGGGTGGCTCTGGATCCAATATGGCGGCCAATATGGCGGCTATGGGTGGCTCTGGATCCAATATGGTGGCCAAGGGTGGCTATGGATCCAA
>NW_015439970.1:35977-37487 GCF_001577835.2 Coturnix japonica | reverse complement strand
CCCATTGGGACCCATAGAGACCCCATAGAGACCCACTGGGACCCATAGAGACACATAGAGACCCATTGGGACCCATAGAGACCCCATAGAGACCCACTGGGACCCATAGAGACCCACTGGGACCCATAGAGACCCATAGAGACCCCATAGAGACCCATAGAGACCCATTGGGACCCATAGAGACCCCATAGAGACCCATTGGGACCCATAGAGACCACATAGAGACCCCATAGAGACCACATAGAGACCCCATAGAGACCCATAGAGCCCCATAGTGACCCATAGCGCCCCATAGAGCCCCATAGAGACCCCATAGGGACCCATAGAGACCCACAGAGACCCCATAGAGACCCATAGAGACCCCATAGAGACCCCATAGAGACCCACTGGGACCCATAGAGACCCATTGGGACCCATAGAGACCCCATAGAGACCCCATAGAGACCCATAGAGACCCCATAGAGACCCCATAGAGACCCACTGGGACCCATAGAGACCCATTGGGACCCATAGGGACCCCATAGAGACCCACTGGGACCCATAGAGACCCATTGGGACCCATAGAGACCCATAGGGACCCCCTAGGGACACATAGAGACCCATAGGGACCCATAGGGACACATAGAGACCCATAGAGACCCATAGGGACCCCATAGGGACCCATAGGGAACCAATAGAGACCCATAGGGACCCCATAGGGACCCATAGGGACCCATAGGGACTCATAGAGATCCCATAGCGCCCCATAGCACCCCACAGAGCCCCATAGCACCCCATAGACCCCATAGGGACCCCATAGTGCCCCATAGAGCCCCATAGCACCCCACAGAGCCCCATAGGGACCCCATAGAGACCCCATATCACCTCATAGACCCCATAGATCCCCCCACATCCCCCCATATAACCCCATGGATCCCCCATAGACCCCATAGAGACCCCATATCACCCCATAGATCTCCCATATAGCCCCATATCACCCCATAGAGACCCCATATCACCCCATAGGGACCCCATAGAGACCCCATATCACCCCATAGGGACCCCATATCCCCCCATATCACCCCACAGAACCCCATAGAGACCCCATAGAGCCCCATAGAGACCCCATAGCGCCCCATAGAGCCCCATAGTGCCCCACAGTGACCCCATAGAGCCCCATAGTGCCCCACAGTGACCCCATAGCACCCCATAGAGACCCCATAGAGCCCCATAGTGACCCCATATAGCCCCATAGAGCCCCATAACAACCCAATAACACCCCATAGAGACCCCATAGAGCCCCATAGTGACCCATAGAGCCCCATAGTGACCCATATCGCCCCATAGAGCCCCATAGCGCCCCATAGAGACCCCATAGAGACCCATAGAGCCCCATAGTGACCCCATAGAGCCCCATAGAGCCCCATAGCGCCCCATAGACCCCATATCACCCCACCTGTTGCACCAGCAGATCCTCGTGCAGCCCCGGGGGGGGGACGCTGCGCAGCAGCTCCATGGTCTCAAACATCCC
>NW_015439970.1:31852-33262 GCF_001577835.2 Coturnix japonica | reverse complement strand
CCATAGAACTCAATGGGGACCACATAGAACCCAATGGGGACCCCATAGACCCCATAGAACCCAATGAGGACCCCATAGAACCCAATGAGGATCCCATAGAACTCAATGAGGACCCCACAGACCCCATAGAACCCAACGAGGACCCCATAGAACCCAATGAGGACCCCATAGCCCCACATGGAACATCACCTTCACCCCTGCCCCATAGCGAGCAATGGAACCCAATGAGGACCCCATAGAACTCAATGGGGACCCCATAGAACTCAATGAGGACCCCATAGAACCCATAGAACCCAATGAGGACCCCATAGCCTCACACGGAACATCACCTTCACCCCTGCCCCATAGCAAGCAATAGAACCCAATGAGGACCCCATAGAACCCAATGGGGACCCCATAGAACCCAATGGGGACCCCATAGACCCCATAGAACCCAATGAGGACCCCATAGAACTCAATGAGGATCCCATAGACCCCATAGAACCCAATGAGGACCCCATAGACCCCATAGAACCCAATGAGGACCCCATAGAACCCATAGAACCCAATGAGGACCCCATAGAACCCAATGAGGATCCCATAGACCCCATAGAACCCAATGAGGACCCCATAGACCCCATAGAACCCAATGAGGACCCCATAGCCCCACACGGAACATCACCTTCACCCCTGCCCCATAGCGAGCAATAGAACCCAATGAGGACCCCATAGAACTCATAGAACCCCATAATGACCCAATAGCACCCCATAGAGACCCCATATCACCCCATAGAGACCCCATATCACCCCATATTACCCCATAGAGCCCCATAGTGCCCCATAGAGCCCCATAAAGACCCCATAGTGACCCCATATCACCCCATATCGCCCCATATCACCCCATATCCCCCCATATCACCCCAGAGAGACCCCATATCACCCCATATCACCCCATAGAGAACCCATATCACCCTATATCACCCCATAGAGACCCCATATCGCCCCATATCACCCCATAGAGACCCCATATCCCCCCATATCACCCCATAGAGACCCCATATCACCCCATAGAGACCCCATATCACCCTATATCACCCCATAGAGACCCCATATCACCCCATAGAGACCCCATATCACCCTATATCACCCCATAGAGACCCCATATCGCCCCATATCACCCCATAGAGACCCCATATCCCCCCATATCACCCCATATCGCCCCATATCACCCCATATCCCCCCATATCACCCCAGAGAGACCCCATATCACCCTATATCACCCCATAGAGACCCCATATCACCCCATATCACCCCATAGAGACCCCATATCACCCCATAGAGACCCCATATCACCCCATATCACCCCATAGAGACCCCATATCACCCCATATCACCCCATATCACCCCATAGCTTTACCTTCACAGAAGAAC
>NW_015439970.1:22764-30171 GCF_001577835.2 Coturnix japonica | reverse complement strand
ATCTCACCAGCCCTGGGCTGTAATACCCCGGCAGGTACCGGTCACAGATCTGCACCAAACACCAGAACGCAGCCTGGGGGGGGGAATGGGGTCAGCTCTGCCCCATAGCGACCCATAGAGACCCATAGAGACACACAGAGACACATAGAGACCCATAGAAACCCATAGAGACACATAGAGACACATAGAGACCCCATAGGACCCCATAGAGACCCATAGAGCACCACAGACACCCCATAGACACCCCATAGATCCCCATAGAGACCCACAGAGCCCCATAGACACCCCATAGAGCCCCATAAAGACCCCATAGAGCCCCATAGAGTCCCATAGGCATCCCATAGAGCCCCATAGGACCCTATAGAGACCCCATAGGACCCCATAGAGCCCCATAGACACCCCATAGAGCCCCATAGACACCCCATAGGACCCCATATCTCCCCATAGAGCCCCATAGACACCCCATAGAGCCCCATAGGACCCTATAGAGACCCCAAAGGACCCCATATCTCCCCATAGAGACCCCACAGGACCCCATATCTCCCCAAAGAGACCCCATAGGACCCCATAGAGCCCCATAGGACCCTATAGAGACCCCATAGGACCCCATAGATCCCCATATCTCCCCATAGAGACCCCATAGGACCCCATATCTCCCCATAGAGCCCCATAGAGACCCCATAAAACCCCATATCTCCCCATAGAGACCCCATAGGACCCCATAGAGCCCCCATTGGACCCCCTAAGACCCCATAGAGCCCCACAGAGCCCCATAGAGCCTTATAGAGACCACTTAAAGCCCCATAGACACCCCATAGGACCCCATATCTCCCCATAGAGCCCCATAGACACCCCATATCTCCCCATATCTCCCCATAGAGCCCCCATAGAGACCCCATATCTCCCCATATCTCCCCATAGACACCCCATAGACACCCCATATCTCCCCATAGAGCCCCATAGCCCCCCATAGAGCCCCATAGAGCCCCCATAAGCCCCATACAGCCCCATGGAGACCCCATAGAGACCCCATAGGACCCCATATCTCCCCATAGAGCCCCATAGACACCCCATAGGACCCCATATCTCCCCATAGAGCCCCATAGACACCCCATAGAGCCCCATATCTCCCCATAGAGCCCCATAGGACTCCATAGAGACCCACAGAGACCCCATAGGACCCCATAGAGACCCATAGAGACCCTAGCTCCCATAGGCCATGGCCTTAGAGACACCCTATTAGGAACCCCATATCCCATATCTCCCCCAGAGACCGATTAGGACCACCACATAGAAGACCCACGAGCCCCATAGACACGCCCATAAGAGCCCATGAAGACCACATAAGAGCCCCTTAGGAGCCATAGGCATCCATAAGCCTAGGCACACCATAGAGCCCCATAAGAGACCCACAAGGCCCATGAGACACCCCATAGGCCCCAATGACGGACCACATTGAAGGCCCATAGGAATCCATAGAGCCCCATAGGCACCACATAGGAGCCCCTTGAGACCATAGAGACACCATATAGCCCCATAGACACCCATAGTAGCTCGCATCAGAGCAAGTAGAGAAATCCCATTAGACACCCATTAGCGAACCCCATAAATCTCCCCATAGAGCCCCATAGACACCACCAGAGCCCATAGTAGGGACCGCTATAGAGCACCCCAGGACCCCATAATCTCGCCATAAGGAGACCCACAGGACCCATATCTCCACCAAAGAGGGCCCCATTAGACCCCATAGAGGAACCATAGGACCGCTATAGAGACCCATTTGGGGAACCCCATAGAACCCATATCTCCCCATAGAGACCCCTGACCCCATGAAGCCACATACGGACCCCATAGACCCCACATTTACCCATATTCCCCATAACTGCCCGCCCAAGACCCAAGCAGGCATGTGCAATGAGCGCAAGCAAGCCACGGGGTGCCTGTGCCTTCGCAATACACTCGTGGGGCACGCAGAGCTACGTCTGCCCCATAGAGGCCCTAGAGACCATAGGACCCAAGAGCCCCTAATTACCGCAGAAACGCCCCATACCCATGTCCCATCAGAGCCCATATTCCCCATAGAGACCCCATGGACCCATATAGCCATAGCGACCCACCATAAAAGCCATAGAGACACATAGAGACACAATAGAGACCACATAAGTGCCCCTAATGAGACCCCATAAGAGCCCATAGCCCCCATACAGCCCCACATGGAGACACCCATAGAGACCCATAGGACCCTATTTTCACATATTTCCGCCTAGAACAATTAGAGCTTATAGAGACCATAGCCCCCTAGACACCATAAGCACCATAGAAGCCCCTTAGACACCCATAGAGCCCCACAGAGCCTTATAGAGACCGCTTAAAGCCCCATAGCTCCCCATAGAGCCCCATAGAGACCCCATAGGACCCTATAGAGCCCCATAGAGACCCCATAGGACCCTATAGAGCCCCATAGAGACCCCATAGGACCCCATAGAGCCCCATAGACACCCCATAGGACCCCATATCTCCCCATAGAGCCCCATAGAGCCCCCATAGGACCCCATAGAGCCCCATAGAGCCCCATAGACACCCCATAGCCCCCCATAGAGACCCCATAGACACCCATAGACACCCCATAGCCCCCCATAGAGACCCACAGAGCCCCATAGAGAGTCCATAGGACCCCATATCTCCCCATAGAGCCCCATACACACCCCATAGACACCCACAGCTCCTCATAGAGCCCCATAGAGCCCCATAGACCCCCCTATCACCCCATAGGACCCCATAGAGCCCCATAGAGACCCCATAGGACCCCATATCTCCCCATACTGCCCCCCAACTGACCTCAGCAGGCATGTGCATGAGCAGCACAGCAGCCACGGGTGCCTGTGCCTGGCAATAACCCTCGTGGGGCCGCAGCACCGTGTAGGCCTTCAGCACCCGGTACAGGTCCTGCTGCCTTTATATATGGGCACACACAGGAAGGGGCGGGGCTTAGCAGGGTGTGGCCGGAAGTGGGCGGAGCCGGAAGTGGGCGGAGCCGGAATGGAGCTTTAAAGGCTCGGACAGGAAGAGGCGGGGCCTAAAGGGACCGGGACAGGAAGGGGCGGGGCTTAAGGGTACTGGGACAGGAAGGGGCGGGGCTTAAGGGTACTGGGACAGGAAGGGGCGGGGCTTAAGGGTACTGGGACAGGAAGGGGTGGGGCTTAATGTGGCTGGAACAGGAAGGGGCGGGGCTTAATAGGGTGGGACAGGAAGGGGCGGGGCTTAAAGGCACTGGGACAGGAAGGGGCGGGGCTTAATGGGGTGGGACCAGAAGTGGGCGGGGCTTAAAGGGACCGGACCATGGAGGGGCGGGGCTTAAAGGGACTGGGACAGGAAGGGGCGGGGCTTAATGGGATGAGACCGGAAGTGGGCGGGGCTTGATGGGGTTGTGACCGGAAGTGGGTGGGGCTTACTCGGTCCATGGATGAGAGGGGGCGGGGCTTAATGGGACAGGAAGAGGCGGGGCTTAAAGGGGCAGGCAGGAAGTGGGTGGGGCCAGAGGGGGGCGGGGCATCAGACAGGAAGGGGCGGGGCTTAATGGGGTGGGACCGGAAGTGGGCAGGGTCACTGAGCTGGGAAAGGGGCGGAGCTTACAGAGATGGGGGCGGGGCTTAAATGGGTGGGGCCGGAAGGGGGCGGGGCTAAAGGGGACAATAGAGAAGGGGTGGGTGTGGTCGGAAGTGGGGCAGGAGACCCTTGCTATGGGGCAGAAGAGCTCGCTATGGGGCAGGAGATCCTGCTATGGGGCAGAGGAGCTTGCTATGGGGCAGGAGATCCTGCTATGGGGCAGAAGAGCTTGCTATGGGGCAGGAGATCCTGCTATGGGGCAGAAGAGCTTGCTATGGGGCAGGAGATCCCGCTATGGGGCAGAAGAGCTTGCTATGGGGCAGTAGATCCTGCTATGGGGCAGAATATGCTTGTATAGCAGAGATCCTGCTATGGGCAGAAGAGCTCGCTATGGTGCAGGAAGATCCTGTATGGGCAGAGGAGCTTGCTATGGGCAGTAGATCCTACGTATGGCAGGAGATACTGGCTATGGGCAGAAGAGCCCACTATGGGGCCAGAAGAGTTCTATGGCAGGAGATGCCTGCTATGGAGTAGAATCTGCATGGAGAAGAGCTTCTATGGCAGGAGATCCCGCTATGGGGCAGTATCCTTGCTATGGGCGAAAAGCTTCTATGGCAGGAGATGCTGCTATAGGCAGAAGAGCTTGCTATGCGGCAGCCAGAGTCTGCTATGGTGCAGAAGAGCTGCTAAATTCGCAGAGATCCCGCTATGGCAGCAGAGCGCGCTATGGACAGGAATCCTGCTATGGGGCAGAGGAGCTTGCTACGGGCAGGAATCCTGCTATGGGCAGAGGAGCTGCTATAGCAGAAGACCACTATGCGGCATGAGATACTGCTAATGGGGCAGAAGAGCCCTATCTAGTCATGAATAGCTTGTGCTATGGCGGCACTAGATCCTGCTATGGCAGAAGAGCTTGCTAGGCGCAGAGATGCCTGCTATGGCAGGGGAGATCGCATGGGCAGAATATCTGTATGGGCAGAGATCCGCTATGGGCAAGAGTTGCCTCTATGGGCAGTAATCTGCTATGCGCGAAGAGCTTGCTATGCGACAGGATATCCTGCTATGGGCCAGAAGAGTCGCAGGCAGGAGATCCTCTATGGGCAGAAAGAGCTTGCTATGGGCAGAGATCCTGCTATGGGCAGAGATACTGCTATGGGCAGAAGAGCCCACTATGGGCAGAATAGCTGCTATGGGCACTATATCCCTGCTAGGCGCAGAAGACTTGCTATGGGCAGAGATGCCTGCTATGGGCAGGAAATCCTGCTATGGGGCAGAAAGCTTGCTAGGGGCAGGACATTCCTGCTATTGGGCAGTTAGAGCTCGCTATGGCAGGAGATCCTGCTATGGCAGGAGATGGCCTGCTTATGGGCAGAGATCCGCTTATGGCAGGAGATCCTGCTATGCAAGGAGCTTCTATGGGGCAGGAGATCCTGCTATGGGCAGAGAGCTGCTCATGGGGCAGGAAAGATAGCTAGGCAGGAAATCCTGCTATGGGCAGGAGATACGCTATGGGGCAGAAAGCCCACTATGGGCAGAATAGCTGCTATGGGCACATATATCCCTGCTATGGGCAGAAGCAGCTTGCTATTGGGCAGGAGAATAGCTTCTATGGCACTAGATCTCTAAGGGACAGGGGAGATGACCTCTTATGTCAGAAGAGTTGCTATGCGGCAGGAATCTGCTATGGTCAAGCAGCTTGCTATGGCGCATAGATCCTGCTATAGTGGCAAAGAGCTTGCTATGGGACAGGAGATGCCGCTATGGGCAGAAGAGCTTCTATGGCAGAGATCCTGCCTATGGGGCAGTAAGAGCTTTTGCATGGCAGGAGATCCCGCTATGGGCAGGACTCCTGCTATGGGCAGAAAAGCTTGCTATGGGCAGGAATCCTGCTATGCGCAGAAGAGCTGCTATGGACAGGAGATGCCTGTATGGGCAGAAAGAGTTTCCCTATGGCGACAGGAGATGCCGCTCATGGGCGAAGAGCTTGCTATGGGACAGGAGATGCCTGCTATGGGGCAGAAGAGCTTGCTATGGGGCAGGAGATGCCTGCTATGGGGCAGAAGAGCTTGCTATGGGGCAGGAGATGCCTGCTATGGGGCAGGAGATCCTGCTATGGGGCAGAGGAGCTTGCTATGGGGCAGTAGATCCTGCTATAGGGCAGAAGAGCTTGCTATGGGGCAGGAGATCCTGCTATGGGGCAGTAGATCCTGCTATGGCGCAGAAGAGCTTGCTATGGGACAGGAGATGCCTGCTATGGGGCAGAAGAGCTCGCTATGGGGCAGGAGATCCTGCTATGGGGCAGTAGAGCTCGCTATGGGGCAGAAGAGCTCGCTATGGGGCAGGAAAGATGGCTATGGGGCAGAAGAGCCCACTATGGGGCAGAATAGCTTGCTATGGGGCACTAGATCCTGCTATGGGGCAGAAGAGCTTGCTATGGGGCAGGAGATGCCTGCTATGGGGCAGTAGATCCTGCTATGGCGCAGAAGAGCTTCCTATGGGACAGGAGATGCCTGCTATGGGGCAGTAGAGCTTGCTATGGGGCAGAAGAGCTTGCTATGGGGCAGGAGATCCTGCTATGGGGCAGAAGAGCTTGCTATGGGGCAGGAGATCCCGCTATGGGGCAGGAAGTGGGGCCGTGTCCTCACCCGTGTCCCCCCCGTGCGACGAACATCTCGTGGAACGGGAACTGTCGGTGTAAATCCTTCTCAATGGCGTCCAACCAACGCGAGTCACCCGGCTGGCGCTCCAGGTCCTATGGGGCAGACCCATAGATTGAGCCATAGGGACACATAGGGACACATAGGGACCCATAGAGACCCCATAGAGACACACAGAGACACATAGAGACCCCATAGAGACCCATAGGGAACCATAGAGACCCATAGGGACCCATAGGGACACATAGAGACCCCATAGGGACCCATAGAGACCCCATAGTAGACCTATAGGCCCCATAGAGACCCATAGGGACCCATAAAGACCCCATAGACCCCATAGAGACCCATAGGAACCCATAGAAACCCATAGGAACCTATAGAGACCCATAGAGACCCATAGGGACACATAGAGACCCATAGAGACCCCATAGACACCCATAGGGACACATAGAGACCCATAGAGACCCATAGAACCCCATAGAGACCCATAGAGACCCATAGAGACCCCATAGAGACCCATAAAGACACATAGGGACCCATAGAGACCCATAGGGACACATAGAGACCCATAGACCCCATAGAGACCCATAGGGACACATAGAGCCCCATAAAGACCCATAGAGACCCATAGAGACCCCATAGGGACCCATAGGGACCCATAGGGAACCATAGGGACCCATAGAGACCCATAGGGACACATAGAGACCCATAGAGACCCCATAGACCCCATAGAGACCCATGGAGACACATAGAGACCCATAGAGGCCCATAGAGACCCATAGGGACCCCATAGACCCCATAGAGACCCATAGAGACCCCATAGGGACATATAGGGACCCATAGGGAACCATAGGGACCCATAGAGACACATAGGTACACATAGAGACCCATAGAGACCCATAGAGGCCCATAGAGACCCATAGGGACCCCACAGACCCCATAGAGACCCATAGAGACCCATAGGAACCCATAGAGACCCACAGAGACCCATAGAAACACATAGCGACCCATAGAGATACATACAGACCCCATAGAGACCCATAAAGACCCATAGAGATCATATGACCCTATACGGCCATATATGGCCCTTTATGGCCCCCCCACCCCATTATTGCCCCCCCTTATTGCCCCTTACCCCCTTATT
>NW_015439970.1:19816-21575 GCF_001577835.2 Coturnix japonica | reverse complement strand
GACCCATAGAGACACATAGGGACTCATAGAGACACAGAGACCCATAGAGACCCCATAGAGACCCATAGGAACACATAGAGACCCATAGAGACCCATAGGGACCCATAGGGACCCATAGAGACCCATAGAGACCCATAGGGACCCATAGCGACCCATAGAGACACAGAGATACATAGAGACACATAGAAACCCATAGAGACCCATAGGAACACACAGAGACCCATAGAGACCCATAGAGACCCATAGGGACCCATAGGGACCCATAGCGACCCATAGAGACCCCATACAGACCCATAGGGACCCACAGAGACACATAGGGACCCATAGAGACCCATAGGGACCCATAGGGACCCATAGAGACCCATAGAGAGACATAGAGACCCATAGGGACCTATAGGGACCCCTAGCGACCCCATAGAGACCCATAGGGACCCACAGAGACACATAGAGACCCATGGAGACCCATAGGGACCCATAGAGACCCATAGAGACCCATAGGGACCCATAGGGACCCATAGATACACACAGCCAGACCCATAGCGACATACAGCCCCCGCTATGGGGTGAGAATAGCCCACTATGGGGCAGGATGAGGGCGCTATGGGGCAGTAGAGCTCGCTATGGGGTAGGAGGAGCACACTATGGGGCAGGAGGTTCCTGATATGGGGTCAGAAAGGCTTGGTATGGGGCAGGAGGTCACTGCTATGGGGCAGGAGGAGCCCGCTATGGGGCAGAAGATCCTGCTGTGGGGCAGTAGAGCTTACTATGGGGCAGGAGGAGCCCGCTATGGGGCAGTAGAGCTCACTATGGGGCAGGATGAGGGTGCTATGGGGCAGGATGAGGGCGCTATGGGGCAGTAGAGCTCACTATGGGGCAGGATGACGGCGCTATGGGGCAGGATGAGGACGCTATGGGGCAGTAGAGCTCGCTATGGGGCAGGATGAGGGTGCTATGGGGCAGTAGAGCTCGCTATGGGGCAGGCTGAGGGCGCTATGGGGCAGTAGAGCTCGCTATGGGGCAGGCTGAGGGCGCTATGGGGCAGACCCACCTTCTGGTATCTCTTGGTCAGCCATTTGTCCCAATGGGAAAACATCTCCAGCCACTTCAGCTCCCTCTGCCGAGCCACTTCCACGGGCACCGAGCTCTCCCTGTGGGGTGCAGCCCCATAAGTGTGGGGCTCAGCCCCATAAGTGAGTCCCATATGAACCCCCCAACCTCGCCCACCCAACCCTGCCCCATGGTTTGAGGGATCCCGTCGGAGATATGGGGCTCTATGGAGCTCTATGGGGGATGGGGGGCAGCTATGGGGTGTAACAGGGCTCTATGGGGCTCTATGGAGCTCTATGGGGCAGCTATGGGGTGTAACAGGGCTCTATGGGGCTCTATGGAGCTCTATGGGGCAGCTATGGGCTGTAATGGGGATCTATGGGGCAGCTATGGTGTGTAATGGGTCTTAATGGGACTCTATAGAGTTCTACAGGGCAGCTATGGGGTGTAACGGGGCTCTATGGGGCGCTATGGGGCTCTATGGGGCAGATACGGACTGTAATGGGGCTCTATGGGGCTCTATGGGGCGCTATAGGGCAGCTATGGGGCAGCCATGGGCTGTAATAGGGCTTTATGGAGCTCTATGGGGCATAACAGGGCTCAATGGGGCTCTATGGAGCTCTATGGGGCAGATACGGACTGTAATGGGGCTCTATGGGGCGCTATGGGGCACTATAGGGCAGCTATGGGGCAGCCATGGGCCGTAGTAGGG
>NW_015439970.1:11229-16943 GCF_001577835.2 Coturnix japonica | reverse complement strand
TGGGGCTCTATGGGGCTCTATAGGGCAGCTATGGGGCACTATAGGGCAGCTATGGGCTGTAATGGAGCTCAATGAGGCTCTATGGGGCTCTATGGAGCTCTATGGGGCAGATACGGACTGTAATGGGGCTCTATGGGGCTCTATGGAGCTCTATGGGGCAGATACGGACTGTAATGGGGCTCTATGGGGCGCTATGGGGCAGCTATGGGGCGACTTACGCTGTCTCGCAGTACTGCGAGCCCCCCAAGAAGCCGTAGCGGTCGGTGCGACGAAAGGTGGGACCCCCCAGCTCCGAATCCGACCCCATAGAGCTGATATCGTCGGGGAACGAGCTGAGGGACCCCGACAGGACGCTGACGGAGTCGGCCTCTGCCCCATAGCGTGTGTGGGGAGGGGGGATGCCGGGCCCCAGGCTGCTGTGGGACCCACGTGTGGGGCCGTTGGATGATGGGGGGCAGCGAGATGCTTGGGGGTCCCAGAGGGGGGCTGGGGGATCCAAGATGGCCGACGGGGTCGGGGCCAAGATGGCCGACGGGGTGGAGGGGGTCTTTGAGTCCAAGATGGCTGACGGAGGAGTGGATGTGGTTGGATCCAAGATGGCCGACGTGGTTGGATCCAAGATGGCCGACGGGGGGGTGGGGGTCTCGGAGTCCAAGATGGCCGACGGGGTGGAGGGGGTCTTTGAGTCCAAGATGGCTGACGGGGGGTTGGATGTGGTTGGATCCAAGATGGCCGCCGTGGTTGGATCCAAGATGGCCGACGGGGGGGTGGGGGTCTCGGAGTCCAAGATGGCCGACGGGGTTGGATCCAAGATGGCCGACGTTTGGGTCTTTGAGTCCAAGATGGCCGACGGGGTTGGATCCAAGATGGCCGACATTGGATCCAAGATGGCCGACGGGATTGGATCCAAGATGGCCGACGGGGGGGTGGGGGTCTCTGAGTCCAAGATGGCTGCCGTTGGATCCAAGATGGCCGACGTTGGGGTCTCTAAATCCAAGATGGCCGACGTGGTTGGATCCAAGATGGCTGACGGGGGGGTGGGGGCCGTAACCTTTGACCCCAAGATGGCGGATGTTGGGGTGGGGGTCTCTGAGTCCAAGATGGCTGCCGTTGGATCCAAGATGGCCGACGTTGGGGTCTCTGAATCCAAGATGGCCGACGGAGGAGTGGATGTGCTTGGATCCAAGATGGCCGACGGGGCTGTATCCAAGATGGCCGACGTTGGGGTCTTTGAATCCAAGATGGCTGACGGGGTTGGATCCAAGATGGCCGACGTTGGGGTGGGGGTCGTCACCTTTGACCCCAAGATGGCGGATGTTGGGGTGGGGGTCTCTGAGTCCAAGATGGCCGCCGTTGGATCCAAGATGGCCGACGGGGGGATGTGGGTCGTCACCTTTGACCTTAAAGGGGTCAATGATGGGGTCTCTGAATCCAAGATGGCGGACGTTGGGGTTGGGGTCATCACCTTTGACCCCAAGATGGAGGATGCTGGAGTGTGGGTTGTGACCTTTGACCCCAAGATGGCCGACGTGTGTGTCTCCGAAACCAAGATGGCGGACGTTGGGGTCGTCTCCTTTGACCCGAAGATAGCCGACGTTGACCTCCGAGCGCTCTCATTGGCTGACTTAGATACCGAGATGGCCGACGCTGACCTCGCAGCCCTCCCATTGGCTGTTCGTGACCCCAAGATGGCCGCCGAGCGCACTTCCGGTTTCACAGCAGCAGCTCTTGATCCTTCATTGGCTGACCGTGACCCCAAAGTGGCGCCCTTTGACCCCAAGATGGCCGCCGCCGACCCGTGGGAGTATTCTGCATTTTGATTGGCCGCCGCCGACACCCGGTAGCATTCCGCCTCCTGATTGGCCAATTCTGACCCCCTGTACCATACCGCCTCCTGATTGGCCACCGCCGACCCCACACTGGCATCCATTGCCCCCCCACCCCCACGTGACCCCGTGCTGACCGCGGCTGACCCCACGTCGTCCAACGTCGACCCGGAAGCGGCGGAAGCGGCTCCCTCGCCATCACGTGACCCCGCCGTGACCCCCGCTGACCCCTCACTGACCTCCGACGCTTTCACATCCACTTCCGCCCCCTTCAGGCCCCGCCGCCCCCTCCCCTTGGCCGCCATTTTGCCCCTGGGAGGAGGCCGCGGCGGCCCCGCGCCTGTAGGCCGCGTTTCCATGGCAACAAACGGGGCCTTGAAGGAGGCCGACAACCCCCCGGGCCCGTTGCCGTGGAGATGCGCGCGCAGCGCCTCGCCCGCTTCCGCTTCCGGTTCGGAGAGCCAATGGGAGAGAGGCACAACCCACTTCCGGGTAGGGCGACTTTCGGGTTGGGCGACTTCCGGGTTCTGCTACTTCCGGGTCCTGCTACTTCCGGGTTCTGCGACTTCCGGGTTCTGCGACTTCCGGTTTTTTCACTTCCGGCTTCCGGTGTGAGCGCTGCCTCTGTGGGAGCGCGACCGTCTGAACGTCTCACTTCCGCTTGCGTCCATTTCCGGTTCCGGTGGAGCCTATGGTTTATGCTAGGCAACCGGGCCCCGTTTTTTGACCCATTTCCTCGTTTTTTGCCCCAAAATCAACACCGGAAACCGCTCCTCATTGCTCCTCCCCCTCACTTCCGCCTTTATTGCGCTGTCTCTATTAGCCAGAGCCTCACTTCCGGTCATCCCTTCTCTCCCGTCCTCTCTATGGTGCTGGAGGACCGGAAGTGGTTTCTCCTCTCGCGCTCCCATTGGCGGAGGCTCCTCGGGCTCGCATCCCATTGGCTGATGGCGTTGACTACATCTCCCGGCAGCCCCCGCGCAGCCGCCATTTTGAATTGGGTGGGGGAGACCCAAAATCGTCCGAAATAAGCCCAAAAACGGCCCCAAAATGGGCCAAAAATGGCCCAAAATAAAGAACAGAAGCACAAGAAGGACTAAAGGTGACCAAAGTGTCGATAATGAGGCTCAAATTGACCCAAATGAGAATGAAAAAACATTAAAAATTTTAAAAAATCAAAAAATTTAAAAAAAAAATTTAAAAGAAAATTTAAAAAATTTAAATTAAATCATTTTAAAAAATTAAAAATTCAAAAAAGAAAAAAGTCATTAAAAATTTTAAAAATTAAAAAGTCATTTAATAAAATTAAAATCATTTTAATTTAATTTAATTTAATTTAATTTTATTTATTTTATTTTATTTTATTTTATTTTATTTTATTTTATTTTATTTTTATTTTATAGAAAAAAGTCATTAAAAATTTTAAAAATTAAAAAGTCATTTAATACAATTAAAGTCATTTTAATTTAATTTAATTTTTTATTTTATTTTATTTTATTTTATTTTATTTTATAGAAAAAAGTCATTAAAAATTTTAAAAATTAAAAAGTCATTTAATACAATTAAAGTCATTTTAATTTATTTAATTTTTTATTTTATTTTATTTTATTTTATTTTATTTTATTTTATTTTATTTTATTTTATTTTTATTTTATAGAAAAAAGTCATTAAAAATTTNAAAAATTAAAAAGTCATTTAATAAAATTAAAGTCATTTTAATTTAATTTAATTTAATTATTTTTTTATTTTATTTTATTTTATTAATTATTAGTTAATTAAATTAATTTAATTTAAATCTCTTTAATAAAAAAAAATTTAAAAGTCGTTTAAAAATTTTAGAAATTAAAAAAAAATTAAAAATTAAAAGGTCATTAAAAAAGAAAAAAAAATTAAAAAAAATGAAAAAGTCGTTAAAAATAAAATGAAAATTTAAAAATTAAAAAAAAATAAATTATTATATATTATATATTATAATATATTTAAATATTTAAAATTTTTATTAAATTAATAAAATTTAATAAAATTTTAACTTAATAAAATTTATGAAATTAAATTTTAAAATATTTAAAAATATTTAAAATTCCGAAAGTTAAAAAGTCATTAAAAATTTAAAAAAAATAAATATTGAAAAAATTAAAGTCATTAAAGAAAATTGAAAAAATCAAGAGATTGAAAAGTCATTAAAAAATTAAAAAAAAAAATAAAAAATTATAAAGTCATTAAAAATTAATTAAAAATTAATAATTCAAAAAATTAAAAAATATTTAGAAGTTTTTAAGAAATTAATTTAATTAAATTCGTTACAAAAAATTTAAAAATATTTAAATAACTTAAAAATTAGTCATTTAAAGAATTTTAAAAATGAAAAAAAAATCAGAAAATTAAGAAGCCAAAAAATTGAAGTCATTAAAAAAATTAAAAATCAAAAATCATTTTAAAAGTTTTAAAAATTTAAATAATTTTAAATATAAATATATATAAAAATAAGAAAAAATAAATATAAATATATATATAAATATATATATAAATATAGAATTAAATTATTATTAAAAGTTGTTTAAAAAATAAAAATAATATTTAAAAAATTTAAAAAATTTAAAAAGTTATTTAAAAATTTTTAAAAAATTAAAAATTAAAAAAAAATTAAAAAGTCATTTAAAAATTCTAATAATTTTTTAAAATTCCAAAAATTAAAATTCATTTAAATTTTAATTTTTTTAAAAATTAAAAAGTTATTAAAATATTTAAAAAATTAAAAATTCATAAAATTCAAAAGATATTTAAAAAAATAAATTAAAAATTGAGATTAAAAGTCACTCCAAAAAAGGCGAAAGTGCGACTACGAAACTTCTGATGAGACGGGGAGGCTCAGATTTACTTATTATTATTTTTATGGCTTATATTTATTTATTATTATTTTTTTTGTGGCGAAAGTGCGACTACGGAACTTGAAATGGGGGGGATTTTTATGCTGGCGAAAGTGCGGCTACGGAACTTGAAATGGGGGGGCATTTTTATGGTGGCGAAAGTGCGGCTGCGGAAATAAATTTTCACTGAGGGGGGGAACTTTTATAGTGGCGAAAGTGCGTCTACGGAACTTGTAATTGGTCGGAGGGGGCGGTAAGATTTATTTATTATTATTTTATTATTATTTTTATGTTGGCGAAATTGCCGGGGGGGGGTTAGATGCATTTACTATTTTTTTATTATTATTATTATTACGGTGGCGAAAGTGCGGATACGGAACTTGTAATAGCAGGGATTTTTTTTCGTGGCGAAAGTGCGGATACGGAACTTGTAATGGCAAGGATTTTTTATGGTGGCGAAAGTGCGGGGTGATTCGATTTACTCATTATTATTTTTCTCGTGGCGAAAGTGCTGCTGCGGAAATGACGCTATACCGTGGGGGGGCGGTTGGAGGAGGAGATCTCGCGAGATTTGGCTCAGGGCGCGAGCTCGGCCGTTGGCTCCACCCCCGGCCCCGCCCCTCACGGTCTCACAGCGGCGGCGGCGGCGGCGGCGGCGGTTCCGACTCGTTCCGATCCGTCCCGATCTATTCCGATCCGTTCCGATTGGTTCCGATCCATTCCGATCCGTTCCGACCCGTTCCGATCGGTTCCGATCCGTTGTAGTTCCGTCCATCGGTTTACGGAGGGCCCGGTTGTTTCCCCACCCCGTTAAGGGGCGGTTGAGGCAGGTGAGATGGGAAGGAGGAGGTGGGGATAGGGGGGTATGGGGGGTATAGGGGGGTTTAAAGGGGTTAAAGGGGGTGTATGGGGGGGGATAGGGGGGTATAGGGGGCAGGAGAGAGAGGGGTGGGTTATAGGGAGTAAAGAGTCCAATTGACTTTAAGAATGGGATGGGGTATAAGGGGGGGGGGGGGGGGGG
>NW_015439970.1:9996-11084 GCF_001577835.2 Coturnix japonica | reverse complement strand
GGATATGGGGTATATAGGGCCGTATAGGGGGAGATATGAGGGGATATAGGGGGTTAAAGGGGGATATGGGGGGTTTAAAGGAGATGTGGGGTACATAGGACCATGTAGGGGGAGATATGGGGAAATATAGGGGGTTAAAGGGGGATATAGGGGGGTTTGAGGTAAAAGTGAGGTAAAATTGGCGTAAAACGGGGTGAAAATGGGGGATGTGAGGTAAATGTTGGGGGAAGTGGGATGAAATTGGGAGATGTGAGGTAAAATTGGGGGGAAATGGGGTGAAAATGGGGGATCTGAGGTAAAACTGAGGTAAAATTGGGGTAAAATGTGGTTCTGAGGTAAAATTGGGGGGAAATAAGGGGGAACATGGGAGATATGAGGTAAAAGTGTGGTAAAATTGGGGTAAAATGGGGTAAATTTGGGGGATGTGAGGTAAAATTGGGGGTAAATGGGGTAAAAATGGGGGATGTGAGGTAAAACTAGGGGGAAATGTGGGGGAAATGGGAGATCTGAGGTAAAATTGGGGGGAAATGGGGTAAAAATGGGGGATCTGAGGTAAATGTTGGGGGGAAATGAGGTAAAAATGGGGGATCTGAGGTAAAACTGAGGTAAAATTGGGGTAAAATGGGGTTCTGAGGTAAAATTGGGGGGTAAATAGGGGGGAAATGGGAGATATGAGGTAAAAGTGTGGTAAAATTGGGGTAAAATGGGGTGAATTTGGGGTATATGAGGTAAATGTTGGGGGGATGAGGGAAATATGGGGGTTTTGAGGTAAAACTGAGGTAAATTTGGGGTAAAATGGGGTGAAAATTGGGGTGTGAGGGGGAATGTGGGGATACTGAGGTGAATGGAGGGGAATATGAGGTAAATGTTGGGGATTTTAGGGTAAATATTGAGGATTTGAGGTAAAAGTGGGTGAATTTAGGTGAATATTGGGAATATTGAGGGAAATATGGGGGTTTTGAGGTGAAATTGAGGTAAATTTGGGTAGAAATTGGGTAAATTTGGGGGTGTGAGGGGGAATGTGGGGATACTGAGGTGAATGGAGGGGAATATGAGGTAAATGTTGGGGATTTTGGGGTAAATATTGA
>NW_015439970.1:2781-4156 GCF_001577835.2 Coturnix japonica | reverse complement strand
GAGGGGGAATGTGGGGATACTGAGGTGAATGGAGGGGAATATGAGGTAAATGTTGGGGATTTTGGGGTAAATGTGGGGGATTTGAGGTAAAACTGGGTGAATTTAGGTGAATATTGGGAATATTGAGGGAAATATGGGGGTTTTGAGGTAAAACTGAGGTAAATTTGGGGGGAAATGGGGTAAATTTGGGGGTGTGAGGGGAAATGGGGGATGCTGAGGTGAATGGAGGGGAATGTGAGGTAAATGTTGGGGATTTTGAGGTAAATATTGAGGATTTGAGGTAAAATTGAGGTAAATTCAGGGATATTTAGGTGAAAATTGGGAATATTGAGGGAAATATGGGGGATTTGAGGTAAAATTGAGGTAAATTTGGGGGGAAATGGGGTAAATTTGGGGGTGTGAGGGGGAATGTGGGGATACTGAGGTGAATGGAGGGGAATGTGAGGTAAATGTTGGGGATTTTGGGGTAAATATTGAGGATTTGAGGTAAAACTGGGTGAATGTAGGTGAATATTGGGAATATTAAGGGAAATATGGGGGTTTGGAGGTGAAATTGAGGTAAATTTGGGGGGAAATGGGGTGAATTTGGGGGTGTGAGGGGAAATGTGGGGATGCTGAGGTGAATGGAGGGGAATATGAGGTAAATGTTGGGGATTTTGGGGTAAATATTGAGGATTTGAGGTAAAACTGAGGTAAATTTGGGGGGAAATGGGGTGAAAATGGGGGTGTGTGGGGAATATGAGGTAAATATTGGGGATTTTGGGGTAAATATTGAGGATTTGAGGTAAAACTGAGGTGAATTTGGGTATATTTAGTTGAATGTTGGGAATATTGAGGGAAATATGGGGGTTTTGAGGTGAAACTGAGGTAAATTTGGGGGGAAATGGGGTGAATTTGGGGGTGTGAGGGGAAATGGGGGGATGCTGAGGTGAATGGAGGGGAATATGAGGTAAATGTTGGGGATTTTGGGGTAAATATTGAGGATTTGAGGTAAAAGTGGGTGAATTTAGATGAACATCGGGAATATTGAGGGAAATATGGGGGTTTTGAGGTAAAACTGAGGTAAATTTGGGGGGAAATGGGGTAAATTTGGGGGTGTGAGGGGGAATGTCGGGATACTGAGGTGAATGGAGGGGAATATGAGGTAAATGTTGGGGATTTTGGGGTAAATATGGAGGATTTGAGGTAAAACTGAGGTGAATTTGGGGATATTTAGTTGAATGTTGGGAATATTGAGGGAAATATGGGAGTTTTGAGGTAAAACTGAGGTAAATTTGGGTGGAAATGGGGTGAATTTGGGGGTGTGAGGGGAATATGAGGTAAATGTTGGGGATTTTGGGGTAAATATTGGGGATTTGAGGTAAAACTGAGTGAA
>NW_015439970.1:0-1101 GCF_001577835.2 Coturnix japonica | reverse complement strand
GAGGTGAATGGAGGGGAATATGAGGTAAATGTTGGGGATTTTGGGGTAAATATTGAGGATTTGAGGTAAAACTGGGTGAATTTGGGGATATTTAGATGATCATTGGGAATATTGGGGGAAATATGGGGGTTTTGAGGTAAAACTGAGGTAAATTTGGGGGAAAATGGGGTAAAAATGGGGGTGTGAGGGGAATATGAGGTAAATGTTGGGGATTTTGGGGTAAATATTGAGGATTTGAGGTAAAACTGGGTGAATTTAGGTGAATATTGGGAATATTGAGGGAAATATGGGAGTTTGGAGGTAAAACTGAAGTAAATTTGGGGGTAAATGGGGTGAATTTGGGGGTGTGAGGGGAAGTGTGGGGATACTGAGGTGAATGGAGGGGAATATGAGGTAAATGTTGGGAATTTTGGGGTAAATATTGAGGATTTGAGGTAAAACTGAGGTGAATTTGGGGATATTTAGGTGAACATTGGGAATATTGAGGGAAATATGGGGGTTTTGAGGTAAAACTGAGGTAAATTTGGGTGGAAATGGGGTGAATTTGGGGGTGTGAGGGGAAATGTGGGGATACTGAGGTGAATGGAGGGGAATGTGAGGTAAATGTTGGGGATTTTGGGGTAAATGTGGGGGATTTGTGGTAAAATTGAGGTAAATTCAGGGATATTTAGGTGAACATTGGGAATATTGAGGGAAATATGGGGGTTTGGAGGTGAAATTGAGGTAAATTTGGGTGGAAATGGGGTAAATTTGGGGGTGTGAGGGGGAATGTGGGGATACTGAGGTGAATGGAGGGGAATGTGAGGTAAATGTTGGGTATTTGGGGGTAAATATGGAGGATTTGAGGTAAAACCGGGTGAATTTGGGGATATTTAGGTGAACATTGGGAATATTGAGGGAAATATGGGGGTTTTGAGGTGAAATTGAGGTAAATTTGGGGGAAAATGGGGTGAATTTGGGGGTGTGAGGGGAAGTGTGGGGGTGCTGAGGTGAATGGAGGGGAATATGAGGTAAATGTTGGGGATTTTGGGGTAAATATTGAGGATTTGAGGTAAAACTGGGTGAATTTAGGTGAATATTGGGAATATTGAGGGAAATATG
>NW_015439969.1:45896-47945 GCF_001577835.2 Coturnix japonica | reverse complement strand
AGGGGGGATCACAGCTCCACTACACAACAGGGTGTTTGTAGGGGTGCTTTGCAGGAGGAGAACCAAGGCAGAGATTTTCCATTTCCTGCTCTGAGGGAAGGCAAAAAAGATTGGAGGCAGAAATCTAAAAGGGGCTGTGAAATTTGGACACAGCTCTGAGACTCACAAATATTTCTTCAGTCCATCCTTAGCCTCTCCTTCCTAAAAGGATACAATCAGTTTCAGTTCTTGTTGTTTTCTGCAGACATTAATATGTTTAGTAATATATAATATTATATAATATATGTTATATATATGTGTGTGTGTGTGTGTGTGTGTGTATGTATGTATATATATATATATGAAATATATATGACATTAGTATGCATTAATATATAATATATATAATTAATATAAGACATTAGTATGTATTAATATATATTAATAAAATTACTTATCATGCAAACAGGCTGATTTCTGTAAGAGAAATTGAAGTGCACAGAGGCTGGGGCTGGGGTCTCGAAGAGCACTTGGAGTAAAGAGGAGAATATCCAGGAGGCTGGGATATGATTAGGAAATGAGAAGAAATGAAGAGGTCTCTTCTACTCCTTTAGGGATGGTGAAGCTCATGAAATTATATTCAAGTTCTGGAGTTAAATGAACATTTTCCAAAGGGAAATGAAAAAAATATAGTATAGCAGGAGGAGTGTGTCTGAGAGTGGTCTGGACTTGTCATTATTTTCTGCACTCTGAGCAGGACTCCAAGCCCAACAACAGCAGATGCCCAACAGCAGCTCCATCAGTGAGTTCCTCCTGCTGCCATTGGCAGACACGCGGCAGCTGCAGCTCCTGCACTTCTGGCTCTTCCTGGGCATCTACCTGGCTGCCCTCCTGGGCAACGGCCTCATCAGCACAGCCGTAGCCTGCGACCGCCGCCTGCACACCCCCATGTACCTGCCATTACGTTTTCACTGCCTCTCTGCCAAGGCAATGTTGTGAACCAGTTTTTCTGTGAAATTCCCCAGATCCTCAAGCTCTCCTGCTCAGCCTTCTACCTCAGGGAAGGTGTGTTTCTCATTTTTAGTATCAGTTCAGGCTTTGGGTGCTTTGTTTTCATAGTGGTGTCCTATGTGCAGATCTTCATGGCCGTGCTGAGGATGCCCTCTGAGCAAGGACGGCACAAAGCCTTCTCCACGTGCCTCCCTCACCTGGCNCATGATGTTATGATGCGGAATACCAATAGCAAAGATGACAAAACCATGACAAGGACTAGAAGACATACTGAGCAAGTTTGCTGATGATACCAGTTTAGGAGGAGCTGTTGCCTCCACCGAGGGTGGAGAGGACTTGCAGAGAGAAGTGAGTCCCAGTTGGTGCATAAAGCATAACAAGAACAAGCGCCTGATTGTGCACCTGGGCAAGGGCAACCCTGGACATACACACTGACTGCACAGCCTGCAGCTGACAGACAGAGAAGAGAGAAGTTGGACAGTGCTTACAGGATGTGTATGGTGTGAGCTGGCTGTGAGCTAGCTGCAAGAGCATTGCTCACAGACCACGACACGGTAAGTCTCTTGCAGTAGGTAATGCAGCTGCTTTTAATAGAGGGTTATCTAAATGTGGGACATCCCATGGAAGACATGGCTGCAGGCTCTGCATGTTTCTTTACTGTGGAAAAAGCCTTCTGCTTTAACTGAGGGTTTCCGTGCTGCAGCGTCAGAGCACAGCCCTGAGTGCTGCGTGTCCCAGCACGGCTGCAGGCTGTGCAGCCGGGGCTGCAGGCGGGTGCCCGGGGCTGTCCAGCAGATCAGGGTCCCTGCTGTGCCCCAGGGGCTGTGTGCCGGGTATGGGACTCTGCCGCCTGCCAGGTTCAGCACTCAGCCTGCCCGGGGAGCTGCCCAGGGCGCTGCGGGGAGATGTGTGGGGGGAAGGAGCCCCCCGGCAGGGCTTGTGCTGCCACGCTGCTGCCTGGGGCAGGGGGGATCACAGCTCCACTGCACAACAGGGTGTTTGTAGGGGTGCTTTGCAGGAGGAGAACCAAGGCAGAGATTTTCCATTTCCTGCTCTGAG
>NW_015439969.1:13724-44901 GCF_001577835.2 Coturnix japonica | reverse complement strand
GGACGGCACAAAGCCTTCTCCACGTGCCTCCCTCACCTGGCTGTGGTCTTCCTGCTTCTCAGCACTGCCTCTTTTTCCTACCTGAAGCCCCCCTCCATCTCCTCGCCATTCATGGACCTGATGGTGGCAATTCTGTACTCGGTAGTGCCTCCAGCAGTGAACTCCCTCATCTACAGCATGAGGAACCGTGAGGTCAAGGATGCAGTGAGGAAAGTGGTTACTAAATGTGTTTCAAAAGTAGTGAACTGCCCATCTTTTGGAATCCATGACTTGTAATGCAGCTTTTTACTCTATCAAGCTCTCTTTTATTGATTTTTCTGTTCATTTTATATGTGTAATTCATTGTTATTCTTTTTATATAAATATATACTGTAATGTTTTTCACTAAAGCATAATTACTCAAATCAGTTCCTATTCAGTTTGTACCTTATTGGTGTAGCCCATACACACTGTACATAATGAACCATGCTCTCTGTGAACCTTACAGAATAAAGGTCATGCAGTGTCTCTGTCTGTCCTCCTTTTTCTGGTGCTGTCCGGGTCAGATGTTCTCAGAAACCCACAGTCCAGCAGGAAGCACACATCTGTTTATCAGAATGTGCAGTGGCTTCAGCCTGCGACAGCTGATGGGCCATCCCTGGGCTTCTGGCTGGCATCTGTGCTTTTAGGTTCACATCTGTCAGTGCCTCCGAGACACCAGCAGCAGCTGCTGGTTTGCACACTGGTTGTCAGGTCCCCTCTTCCTCATTCCCCGTGAGACCCTGCACAGGACAAGTTCTTGGATATGGGTTATCATGTCAGAAGTTTCCAAGCTTCCTTCAGGGCTTCTTCTGTTTTGTTCACAGAGGTGGTCACTGCCTCCAGGATGGTCTGTGGAAGAGAAATCCTGCACGAAGGTCTGATTAAAGTTACCCAGGTTCCACAGGAGCCATTCTGGAGCCTAGGCTGGTAGGTAGAAAGCTGCCCCTAATGAGATGACTGACATGAGGAGGTCAGGAGTAGCCTAGAGAACACAGATAGGAAACTGAGGGGAGGGAAGAGGAGCCTACATGCCATGCTCATAACCGTCTGCACCAGTAAAGGTGACTCACAGTTACCTCTGCTGAAACACCCCTTCCACTGCCTCACTCTGTTCACATCCACTGTTTGGACTACAGAAACATTTGTCGAGCTTTGGTGAATGTCAACAAGTGCAACCTTTTTCTTCTTGGAGGAATTCAATGGCACACATTTGCTTCATGTGCACATCCATGTCAGAAGGCATTCTGTCAGACTGCCCCTCTGCTGTCATCTGTCACATGACAGCAGTTTTTAATGGGATGTTGGTGGCAAGGTTCAACCTCAGCAGCCCCACCTCCAACATCCGCCTCTGATTTTACAGCCCAGGTAATAGAAGAGGAGGCATTACTTTTGGAGCAGCTCTTATTGCTGAAGGTTAGTGGACCTCCCTGTCGCAAGGGGTTGGAACTTCGTGATCCTTGGAGTCCCTTCCAACACAAGTCATTCTGTCCTTGATGAATCTCATAAAATATACAATGTTGTTAATAGATAAATAACAAAACATTTTAATTTCAATCTTTTTAAATTACAATATTGACTCAAAACAAAACAAAACAAAAAAGTGAGTAAGAATTTTAAAACCACTGGGATATTTGTCATAGGTTTATACACTGTTTAAATAACAATTTTACGGTCAAAGCACAAGACCCTGGGGTCTGTGCAGTGCTAAGAGATACTGCAAGCACTGGAATGCCAAAAACCAAAGTAGACCTAAATATGGCTACTTCAGTTTTCCGTGGGAATGAAGTCTGATTAAAGGACAAGGGGGGCTGGAGCGCCTCTTTTTGGATAGCTGTACTCTGTGACTTTCCAGGGGAGAAGATACAAATTAGCTGCTGGGCAATTAATGGGTCTGCTTCTTAATAACCCACTGGAATTGAAACAGGTGTCATGGTTTTGTCATCTTTGCTATTGGTATTCCACTTCATAACATCATGTGGAGCACAGAGAAGAAGAACTACATGTCCCAGAGGACCTCACGGTCAGAGAGGGAAATACGTCATGGAAGTGATGCTCGCTCTCTCTCTCACTGCCTGGCAGCGGGTGTGGGTGTGCTTCCAAGCCGTGCGCCTTCCATTCCAAAGAAGGACTCTTGGTCTTCGGAAACCTCTCTCTCTCTTGTATTTTACATGATTTATTAGCCTCAATTTCAATTAGATTGTATTATATAGTGATATCTTGCATTCTGATATCATAGTTAGAAAAATAAGTTTTTCTCCTTAGATTATAGCCACTGCTGCATTTGTTTCCTTGAGCCCAGCTCCCATCTCCCTACCCAGAGAGAGTCAAGGGGATCTTGGCCCTAAAAGCCCCAACAACTGAAAGGCAGGTCTGACAGTTGCTGGGATGAACAGAATATTGCTGGCAATGGATAGAGGATTACAGTGGAAAAGTCAAATTTCTTTATAGTAAATTAAACAAAGACAGATTACTTAAATGGACAGAGACAGATGAAGGGCATTTGAATAAGTTAAAAGAGGAACTTATGCACCCTCCAGTCCTGAGTTTCCTGGAGTTAAAAAAAACATTTTTTCTATTTGTAAACAGTGCAGAGGGAACCAATTATGGAGTACTTGCCCATTGGGCAGGAGGTAAAAAGCCCGTGACTTGCCTGTCTAAATGATTAGCCCCTGATAGCCAGGGCTGGCCTAGTTGCTTGCAGGCAGTAGTAGCCGCTGCTCTCTTGGTAGAGGAAGCACAAAAGAGAACCTCCGGAGGAGAGATGAAGGTAATCTTCCCCCACAATATAGGTGGGGTGTTGCTACAAAAAGTTGATAAATGGGTCACAGATGTGAGACTGTTAAAGTACGAGGGAATTCTGATTTCCTCCCTGAAATTGACCCCTCTGGGGGGTCTTTGAGGGGTCTGGGGAGTCTCTATGGGGTCTTTATGGGGTCTGGGGGGGCTCTATGGGGTCTTTATGGAATCTGGGGGTCTCTATGGGGTCTATGGAGGGCCTGAGTGGGTTCGTTGGGGTCTTTGGGGTATCTGTCTGTCTCTCTGGGATTTATGGGTCTCTATGGGGTCTGGGGGGGATCTGTGGGGAGGGGGGGTGGTGTCTATGGGGCAAGGGGGTGTCTGGGTTCTATGGGGCTCTATGGGGCCACAGGGATTCCTAAGGGGATTCCATGTGGGGCAGCCCCACAGCTGGCAGCCCGACATTGAGAATCCCTACCGGGGTTTGGTGGTCTGGGTGGTGCCCGAGACCCTCCAGGTCGTGGTCAAGCTCTATAGGGTGAGTCACGAGGTCCCCTTGCACAAGTCCTCCTTGCACAAGACCCTTTGCATGAGCCCCCTTGCACGAGTCCCCTTTGCACGAGTCCCCCTTGCACAGATCCACTTTGCACAAGTCCCTTTTGCACGGCTCCCCTTGCACAAGTCCCCCCCCCACATTTTGTACGGAGGTTCCCACAGCTTCATCCCTCCCCCCCCGCCCCCCGGAACCATTGAGCGCGGTCTCGGAGCGTGACGGACTTATTTCAGAGAGGGATTCACTTCCGCCACAACGTTCCGCGTCGCATCGTTGCGTGACGTCACTTCCGCGCGACCGCGGTCTCCCGAACGAGCATGGCGCTGAACGCGGCCGGTGCGGAGCGGCCTAACGGAACCCCCCGACCATCAATCCCCCCAGAAAGACCCCAAAACGCCCCAAACCTCCATCAACCCCCTCAATACCACCCCAAGACCCCCCCCCCGGCCCAGAGACCCCCTCAGAATCCCCACTAAACCCCGCCAGGATCCCCCTTAGAGACCCCCCTTCCTTACACCCCCTCTCCCTCATCCCATAAACCCCCACAACTCCCCCCTTAATAACCCTTACAAAGCGCCCCCCAACCGATCCTCCCCCATAGAGACCCCCAGAACTCCACTATAAAGAGCCCCCCCCCAGATCTCAACATCCCCCTTAAAGGCCCCCAGCAAAACCCCTCAGAGAAGACTCCCCCATCCCTCACCCCCCCCATTGCTACCCCCAACCCCCCATGCCCCCCCCCGGACCCCTTTCCCGACCGACCCCCCCCGGACCCCTATGACGGTGGTTCCGCGATTTCCCGCAGGACGGCCGACCCGGATTTTGGGGGGGGGCGGCGTTTAGAAGAGAGGATGGAACGGCAGGGAAGGATCAGCCGGCATGGGCGGGCAACTACGCTGTGCGGGGCTAACGGTCGCAATGTTGGGGAGCTGCTGCCCGCAGTGCCAGGTGTTGGGGGGGGCTGGGGTAGAGATGGGGGGCTGAAGAGGGCTTGGCGGGGTTATTGGGGGTCTGTAACCAGGGGAAGCTGCTGCCCCACAGTGCCTAAGGTGGGGGGGGTTCGGGAAGGGGCGCTGGGGGGGACGCTGAGGGGGGGTTGGGTATCAATTAGGGGGGGACTTTGCGGGGGTAGCATGGGGGCTGGGGGGGTCATAAAGGGGCATTGAGAGGTGCTGCAGACAGGGAGCTGCTGTCCCCCCCTAGTGCCAGGTCGGGGGGGGCCCTGGGGGGGTCGGGGAAGGGCCACTGGGGGGGTGTGGCGGTAGCAATGGGGGGTCTGGGGGGTATTGGGGGTGCTGCATGAATAGGGAGCCTTGCTGTTGCGAGGCTGGGGGGTCAGGGAGGGCTTGTTGAAGGGGGAGAGTTATGGGGTGGGAGGGGGGGTGTCAGGTTTGGGGTCATGGGGTGGGGTTGTGGTGTGTGTGTGTGTATGGGGGGGCATTAATGGGGTCGGGGTGGAGTTTTGGGGTGGGGGGATGTTATAGAGGGGTCTGGGGGGCATACTGTTGTGTGTGTGGAGGGGAAACAGTGTAGGATGGGGGAGTTCACAGGGACCCCCCATTAACCTGTTGTCCCCCCCATCTTTTCTCCCCCCCAGACCATCCTCCTACAGGACCATCAGCAGCAGCTCTATTGTGTCACCTGCCCAGGAGGCTGGAAACGGGGTGAGTGGTGTGTGGGGGGGAGTAAAGGGGACATGGGAATGGGGGGTTGGGGGTGGGGAGGGTCGAGAGAGGAGGATATGGGGGCTTTGGGGTGCAAGGGGTTGGGGATGGGGGTTGAGGAATGAGGCTGGGGGGGGCAAAGGGTTGGGGATGGGGGTGAAGATATGGGAAGGGTTTGGGGCGGGGTACATTGGAATAGGGATGGGGGAGGAGGGATGGAGTGGAGGGGGATCTGCCAGGGGCTAGGGTGGGGGGGCTGGGAGTCTGATGGGGGTCTGGGTGGTGGGGCGGGGGCCACTGGTTATGGGGATATATATGGGATGGGGTGGGGGGGTACTGGGGATGGGGGTGATATGGGATGTGTTCGAGTGGGGGTTATGGGTCGGGGGTTATGGAATGGGGTTTGTGGGGGGGTCACAGGGGTTATGAGATGGGGGGTGAGGTATTGGGGATGGATTATGGGTGGGGTGGGGGGGTTCACAGGGGTTATGGGAATAGATGGAGGCTGGGACAGGTTTAATGGTATGGGATGGGGGGGGCTCACAGGGCGGAAGGATGGGGGTGAAAGGAAGATGGGGTTATGGGATGGGGTGGGGGGGTTTACAGGGGTTATGTGATGGGGTTGGTTGGGGGGCGCCACAGGGGATGTGAGCAGCCCCCCTCCCCCTTTAACTCCCATTTAACCCCCCCTTTAAACTTCCCACCCCTACACCCCCTTTCCCACAGCCCCACCACCCCCACAGCCCCAAACAACTGCAAGGGGCTGGCCAGCAACAGCCGGGCAGCCCCCATCCCCCCCCAAATCCCCTCCCCTATTTCTCCCTTCTTCCTCCTCCCCCCTCCCTCCCCCCTCCCAGCTGACCGCGGAAGCAGAAGCGGCTCTATGGGGGAAGTTAAGGTGGGCGACCCGAGAGTTGCCCCCCAACCCAAACAGCAGAGGGCAGCAACTCAGCTCTGCGTCCTCCATCCGCTCCTGTGCTGAAGCTCCTGCAGGCATTAAGGGCTCGGGTGACCCCCCAAGCACCCCATAACAACGAACCCCCCCATCCCATAAACAACAACAACCCCCTTCCCAAAGCGGGACCCCCCTGCCATAAGCCATAAAGGGTTTTATCTGATCCCCCTGCAATAAGTGAATGCTGGTGGTTGTTTTGGCTGCTCAGTGGGTGGGAGGGGGTGGGGTTTGGGGCTTGAGTTTGGGGGCTGTGGATGGGTTTGGGGTCTATAGGTGGGTTGGGGGTTATGGGGTGCTGAGTTGGGGGCTGTGGGATGGGTTTGGGGTCTGTAGAAGTGGATTGGGGGGGGAGTTTTGGAGTCAGTGGGGGTACTTTAAAGACCCAGTTTTTATTTGGGGGGGGGGGATCTCTGGGACCAATTAGGGGGCACTTTAAGTCCGACTTCTTTTCGGGGGCACTTTTAAGACCCCCAATTCCCTTTGGTGGGGGGCACTTTGGGACCCCAGTTCCTTTTTGGGGGGGGGGGGGGTGGCAACTTAATACCGCCAGTTTTTGGGGGGGTTCTTGGGACCAATTTGGTGGGGAAGGGGGGCACTTTGAGACCCCTTTTTGGAGGGGGGGCACTTTATGACCCAATTCTTTGGTGGGGTGGTTTTTGGGCCCCCAGTAATTATTGATGGGGTGGGGGGGGGGTCTCTTTGGAACCAAATCGGGTTGAAGGGGAAAGGTGGGGGCAATCTTTAGGCCTGCGGCGCCCCCCAGTGGTCACCCACAGCCACTACAGGGGAACCTGGACAGCAGCAGTGCGCTCTGGCAGCTCAGGAAGCCAAATGGGATCCTGGGCTCATCAGGAGAGGGGTGGTCAGCAGGGATAGGGAGGTGATTGTCCCTCTCTACTCTGCTCTTGTGAGGCCCCATCTGTTGTACCGTGTCCAGGTGTGGAGCCCTCCAGTAACAAAGAAAGACATGGAGATTTTTGGAAGGGTCCAGAGGAGGGACAGGAAGATGATCAGGGGGCTGGAGCAGCCTCCCCTATGAGGACAGGCTGAGGGATTGGGTTGTTCAGCCTGAGAAGAGAGGTTTGCGGGGTGACCTCATTGCAGCCTTTCAAATCCTGAAGGGAACTTACTCCCAGGAGGAGAGTAAACTCTTCGAAAGGGCTGATAATAGCAGGAACATGGGGAATGGTTTAAGTTAAAAGAGGGAAGATTTAGGTTGGGATGTTAGGGGGAAGTTCCTTCATAGGAGAGTGGTTAGGGCCCTGGAACAGGCCTGCGCCAGGGAGGTTGTGGATGCCCCGTCCTTGGAGGTGTCAAGACGCAGGTTGGACGGGGCCCTGGGCAGCCTGATCTAGTAAATGTGTATGTTTGGTGGCCCTGCTAGGCAGGGGGGTTGGAACTACATGATCCTTGAGGTCCCTTCCAACCTGGGTCATTCTGTGATTCTGTGACCTTTGTGCCCTTTCGTGTGGGGTGTGTGTGCAGAGCTTAGGGGTGGGGGGGCCATATAAGTGCATATGGGGGGTGATGGGGGGGGTTTGGTGTGGGGTGGGGTCTTTGGGGGCAATGTGTTGGGTTATGGGGGTTGTGGGGGGTTTATGTGGGGCAATAGGGGGGTTATGAGGGGTTACGGGGGTGTTATGGGGTGTCGCCTCCCGACCCGGTGACAAATGAAGGCTGCTGTGTGAAAGTCCCGTGCCTCCGCACACGGGGAACAGCCGGGACTCGCACACAGTGTGTAATGCCCAAAGTACCAGTTTAATGCCGCGCCACAAACCCTATATCATGGTATGGGTGACCGCCCCTGTCAGACACTCGTGACCTCCCTGATTCCACCCCTGGTGCATGCAGGCACCACCTACCCAATACCCAACAGGGTTGCGAGCCCCAAAACCTTGGGGGGACACTTGGGGTTATATGGGGACATGAGATCCCATATCCTTGGGGCCACCCAGTAGGGACATTGGGAACACGTGGTGGGGATGTGGACCCTAAAACTTTGGGGTGATCCTTCTGGGGACATTGAAGACACGTGGTGCAGTAGTGGACCCCAAAAACCTCATGGGATGAAGTGAGGATGTGGACCCCAAAACCTTGTGGGGACCCTTTTGGGGACACTGGAGATGTGGACCCCAAAAACCACAAGGGGTGAAGCTGAGGATGTGGGGATGTGAGCCCCAAAACCTTGGGGGGACACTTGGGATGATATGGGGATGTGAGACCCCTAATCCTTGGGGACACACAGTGGGGGCATTGGGGACACCTGGTGGGGATGTGGACCCCAAAACCTTGGAGTGAAGCAGGGGATGAGGACCCTAAAAGCCTCATGGGGTGAAGCTGAGGATGTGGGGATGTGAGCCCCAAAACCTTGGGGGGACACTTTTGGGGACATTGGAGACACCTGGTGGGGATGTGGAAACCAAAAACCTCATGGGATGAAGTTGAGGATATGGGGTTCTGAGCCCCAAAACATTGGGACACAAAGAGCATCTCGCTACCACACAAGTCCAACACAACAAGAGTAGCAAGGGGATGCAGACTCTGTTCCAGGCTGCAAGCCTGTTCGTGTGTGCAAGACAGTTAAAGGCTGCGAGACTGTTCACGGGTGGGAGCCTGTTCAAGGCTGCGAGCCTGTTCAAAGCTGAGCGATTGTAAGCAGGTGGGTGCCTATCTGAGGCTGCGAGCCTGTTCGAGGCTGTGATCCCGGTCGCGGGCTGGAGCATGTTGGAGGATGTGAGCCTATTAGCGGATTGAAGCCAGTTTGAGGCTGCAAGACTGTTCGTGGGTGGGAGTCTGTTCTCAGGTGGGAGCCTGTTCGAGGCTGCGAACCTGTTCAAAACCAGGAGTTGGCAAAGCGGTGAAGCCCGGGCCAGCAGACTACAGCGTAGGCCGGGTAAGGCAGCTGCTCAGCTCTTCCTCTCTGCTTCACAAGCACAGCCTTCATGCCTCTCCCCCTTCCCCTGAAGCTTCATCCAGCCAAACAGCTTCTGGCTGCAGGGACCAAGTGCAGGACAACAGGTCTGCTCCCTGCCCTCTTGCCACCTCCAAGCAGAGGAAGGGAGGAACAGCACAGCACACAGCTTTTCCTTCCTCTGCTTCTATTCCCTTCAATGGGATGTGTTGGTCCTTCACAAGCTCTTCTGGAGGATGCAGCTCAGAAGGGCTCCAAGCAGCACACCCCCAGCATAGGAGAGTTAGCTGCGAGTTTCCAGGTGCACAGCCAGCCCTCTTTGAGACAGGAGGGGCCCGTAAGAGCACATGTAAGACCAGCACACCTCCCTGAGCCAGCTCTGCTACAGCAGGGAGCCGCACCAGCTCTGCACTGGTGCTCAGTCCTTCCCAGAGTGGCACCAAGGACTGTCTGGGACTGGGAGGGGTGCAGGACAGAAGGGAGCAGGGCAGCAAAGAAGGGCCCTTTTGCTGATCTGCCTTTCCTTTCTGCCCTTCCAGGTGATGCTGATCAAGCCCCAGGTGCCTGCCTCCACTTTTGGGATCCAGCATTCCCTCTACACAACCCCTCTCATTGTGGAGTAAGACAGCAAAGTCTGGAAGGCCGTGGTTGCTTTCCTGGAATGGGAGGGGAGGAGAAAAGAAAGAGCAGCCAACTGCCGG
This sequence comes from Coturnix japonica, assembly GCF_001577835.2. Classification (NCBI taxonomy): domain Eukaryota; kingdom Metazoa; phylum Chordata; class Aves; order Galliformes; family Phasianidae; genus Coturnix; species Coturnix japonica. Next base: position 35,360 of record NW_015439969.1, on the reverse strand, counting down.
TTTCCTTCTGATTCCATTTCCCTTCATCCAGTTGGGCTTTTGCCCATTATACTGTTAGATGTTAGTGTTAGGAGTAAGCCATTAATAAATTAATTCAGTAACTTTATGTATACCTTCTTGTTACCATCAGGTAGATGTCAGTGAGATGGCTGGGCAACTTAAACACGTGCTGGTGATCATCTGCCAGCTTACAGGATGGCCGGCAGCATTTCCTGTACCCGTGACAACACCTGGCTTGGCCATAAAGACATTCCTGGAACAAAGGTTGAAGGGAAAATAATGAAACACGGAGGCAAAAAGAGAATAAAAAGCAAAGGATGGCAACAAAGATAGAGAAAGCAAGTAGGAAAGCTAACCATAGCACAGCAAAGCAAAGCAAAGCAAGGCACAGAATGGAAAAAAACAAACTTGCAGGAATGGAGGAATGTGGGAAGAAGTGTGCCCCTGCTTGCCACAGGAGCTGCACTGGGAGGAAAAGAATCTGGGCCAGAATGTAAGAGGAACTCCTTTGGGTTCTGGGTTTGAAGCAAAGCTGAGAAGCCATGCCCAGGAGGAGCTGTGGGCAGCTCCAGGCCACCTTGCTGTCTCCGCAAGAGATCAGGTACATGGGCAAGGCAGCGGACTGAAGTGTTGGCCAGAAACAAGCATCTGTGTGGAGGAAGGCAAAGGGCGGAGGAGGATCCAGGGTAGCTACCAGGCATGGCCTTGCTCAGCAAGGGGAGGAAAAGCCTGGAGGGCATGAGCAGGGAATAGACAAGGGCAGGCAGTAGGTGTGAAGCTGGGAGCAGAGAATTGTTTGGGTTGGAAGAGATCCTGAAGATCACACAGTTCCAACCCCCCTGCAGTAGGCAGGGACACCTCCCTCTACACCAGGGTGCTCCAAGTCCCACCCAGCCCGGCTTTGTGCACATAGACAAAGACAAGCCATGTCTGCCCCCGAAACCTGTAACAGCCACTCAAGGGGACACACAGCACCTCTCATCATTTCATTACTCTGCAGACAAGGTTTAAAAGCAGAGCACTGACCCGTAACCAGCAAAGCATCTTCCAGGTCTCCAGACCTCCCAGATTTAATGCTGTCTGTTATGTCCTTGATAGAAATGCCTCTGTACACATCCAAAACTAGGAGGAAGAGTCCACGGTAGAGAGTCAGAGAGATCCAAAGGGCCATTTGGCAAGAACAAGCTCCTCACATGCTGCAAGAACATTCTATCATTCCTGCAGCACTGCCAGATATATCAGGACCGTCCCACTAAAATAATTCATTTCCATTGCTAACAGTCCTGCTAATTGGCCTACCACAGCTGTTACCATTTTCAAGACCTTCTACTTCAAGCTGGCAGATGAATTTCTCAGCTCCTCTCCCCCTGCCCCAATGGTGGGCACACTCCACGATCTCTGCTTTCCACGCTAGAGCAGCAGCAAATTGTACTTAGGTTTCTGAAGTCCCTTCCAGTCTCAGAAGGGAATGAAACAGACCGAAGGGAATGGATGCAATGGGGCTCTCGCTAAGACACCCGTTGACCCAGAAGAGCTTGCACTTACTCAACACCTATGAAGCTCCTATAAAAGCATCACACACAAATAAGGAAGGGAAGAAAAGCCCAGGACGCTGTGGAGGGGTCCTACCTCTGAGCAGGTGATGCCTGTTCCATGTACAGAGGACGGACATAAATTGTACCTCATCTATTCCCCACTTCCTCTCCCCCGCTTCGTACAGGCACTTATAGACATTATGGATGGCAAAGTAAGGCTCATGGAGAAGACTGGGTATACACAAGATCTTTAATTCATTGGTGGTAGAGAACTGCTGGCCTGTACTTGTCCAGATCATGGATATTTTCCAACAAGCACCATCCAGGCATGGCAACTCACAGCTGAAATGTCATTGCCCCTGCCAAGTAACTTGCCTGCCTAGAGACGTCTCATTAGAGACTCGCAAACAAGAGCAGAACCCATTTATTCCTATTTCACAGGTTGGCTTCTCTTCACCACACATCACATGCACAAGAACAGATTGCTCTTGCAAGGAAGCACGTTCCTACACACTGAGACATCCTGCTGAGCAAGGGCATCATCGCATACATTCCTCATCTCTGTTACCCTGCAAGGTTCAAACACAGCTCAGCACAGCATCTACTGGAAGCAACCCTTGAGAATTCCCACTCAGAAACAGCTGCTGGAGATGGGCTATTGGAGTCTTCAAAGGGAATACTAGCTCACAAACAGTGACACATCTCAAATGTGCTTTGGGCTTCCTTCTGAAACGAGCAGCAACCCACTTTACTGGGACATTGAGAAAAGAGCCCATGGCATTCATGCACACCCAGAGTCAGAATCCCCTCCCTGCACAAGATGGGTTTGAGGAGCAGGCATGAGACACATCGGTGAGAAAAAGCCAGCCTGGAGCTCCTCACTGCTGAGCACAGAGCTGCAACAAGAAGATTCGACCCCTTCTCCCCTCGGCTTGGCTCACTTGGCCAGAACTTCAGCAATTACAAAAGAAAGATTTGCAAACCTTCACAGCCCTCCTCACTTTGTGCACATCAGACATGGGCGTGGGAGTCATCATCCCCACCATCACCCTCTCAAATTCCCACTCAGCAACGTCAAGTCACCAATCAAATCCTAGAAGCCAAGAGAGAGGAAGGAGGTGGCAGAAGGTGCAGCCTTCCGGACAGACAGAACTGAGCTGTTCACCATTTCTCTTTAGGCTCTAACCCTCCTTGCATCAACAATGCTCTGAACTGAACAAGAACAAAACAACCTTGGTCAAGGAAATTCTCCGCCGACTTTTCTCTTACAGAGATTGGGTTGTTTTTCACTTTTCACCCGAGTGACACAACCACCTTCACACATCTCTGTAGACCTTTTAGGTTGATGGAACTTGCTGACGTTGGAGAAACATTTAGTTTGGTCAAGATGTCAATGATGATCTCTTCATCCGTGCCTGCAAGAAACAAATGGAAGCCAGTCAGGCTGCTTGCACAAGAAATCAGAAGTGCCCACTGGTCTTGTGCCGGCTCCAGTCCCCTACACAGACAGTCTTAACAGCCCAGGACTACATCCATGCACACAAAGCTGCCAGACACACTCCACCAGAGGAGCTGTATTTCAGGACATATGAAAGGCAGTCATCTTTCCACTTCCCAACTTTTCTGGGGCAGCTGTGCAGCAGAGCAATGCAAGCAGCTGCGCTTCCCTGAACGAACCACCAGAGCAGCCATTCCCAGTGGGGGAAAAAAACAAGAAATAAAGTTGACCTGTGGAGGGAGATCAACTAGCGAGCCCTTCATGGCCTTCCTGAGTGCTGTGCTTCTGCTCAGCGCTGAAGCTCGAGATCCCCTTGATTGTTGCCTAAGGCCACAGAAAAAGGATTTAGCAAAGGCAGACTTTGCGCCCATGCACACAGAGAGTTGAATTGAAACAAAACAAAGCACATAATAGACGTGAACACGGAGATAGTAAAACTCCACCACACAAGTGATGTTGTATCAGACTTCTGTCTCAGCAGCAGTCTATTCTAAGGGGACTTCCAGGCACATCAGAAAGAAGGCACGAGGGGCACAACTATATCGAGTACATAACTCCATGCAGCTGCCACAGAGTCTGCAGTGAAACAAAAGCTGGACCACCTTGCATCTGTGTTCCAGGCCCACAGGGCTTCTTCCTAGCAGATTCTCCGTGTCAGCCATAAAGCAGTGTGCTCCATCAACAGCCCTGGCTACTTTCTTGGAGCAGGTAAGGACCATTACTCAGCACCATTCTTTTGCTCTACAGGCACTGGTGAGGCTGCACCAGGAGAACAGTGTCCGGGTCTGGGTCTCCCAGTATAAGAGACAGCTGGACACACTAAAAGAGTCCATGGAGGGCTACCATGATGTGTGAAGGGATGACCACCTCTTCTATGACAACAGCCTGAGAGAAGTGACTGCCTCAGCCTGGACAAGGGGAGCTCAAGAGGATTCCACCCATGGCCATCAATCCCTGCAGGGAGGAACAGAGAGAATGTAGCCAGGCTGCATCCAGTGGAGCCCAGTGCCAGGACCAGAGGTTGCCACCAAACATCAGGAGCACTCCTGCACTGTGTAAGTGCTGCAGCACTGGCACAGAGACCCAGAGAGGCTGTGGGGTTTCCTCTGGGAGATCTCCAAACCCATCGGATGTGTTCCTGGGCACCAATTCTGCTGGCCCTGTTGCAGCAGGGCCTGGACCAGATGGGCCCAGATCTCCATTCCAACATCAACCATTCCGTGCTTCTGCAACACAACACGACATGCTGTGTTTGGCTCAAACTGGCCATTCACAAACAGGTTTCTTCCTCCTCCTGCTCAGTGCCATCTCTGTGGGATCACACTGCCTCCTACGATCCAACTCTGTTCCAATCAAGGTCAACACCAAAACAGTGCTGACCTTCATGGAGCCTGGGCTTTGGAACACAGGCACAGGAATAACCACTGCATGGGTGGAACCTTGTGTATTTCTAAAACATGCTCCTAACTGCCCTGTTCAAACTGTGATGCAGAAACAAGGTTGCATTCCCAGCACAGCCAGGCAGGCCGGCACCAGCCCCAAGGCATCAAGCCACAGCCTGAGAGGCCATCACCAGCCCCGGGGCTTAAATCCATGCCTGGCAGGGACCCCGGCCTGCAGGCTTTTGGCCTGGAAGGGCTTCCCCGGCCTGCAGGCATTGGAGCTGGCAGTGCCCCCCAGAGCAGACAGCTGGCTTTTAGCCTGGCAGGGCCCCCCTAACCGCATGACCAGCTTCAGGCCTGGCAAGGTCCCCCCCGACTGCCTGGCCGGCTTTTGGCCTCACAGGCCCAGCAGGTCAGGCAGCCATTTTGTTGCCTGGCACTGAGCCCCGGGCAGGCTGCATAGGAATCCCCAGGCCGGCAGCCGGCTTTTGGCCTTCCAGTGTTTGCACAGAAAGCAGGAAACTCAGCCCACATTTCTCTTCTGGGCATCCCACGGGCTTCCTGTCAATGCAGGATCACTTGTGCTGGTGGTGTCGTATCTCAGGGCCCATCCAAGTCTCTGGAAGCCTCTGGATCCCATGGGCTGTTTCTGCCCTGCCTGCTGTGCTGCATTTGGGAGGGCGAGAAGAAGGAGATGACTGTGCAGCCCCTTCCCAAAGCCTTTCCTGTGCCCTGGCTTGTGTCTCTGAACAGTGGGAGAGGGCTCCTAAGCTCTGTCCCTACGCTGGATCAACTCCAGCTCTTCCTCCAGCCAGCCCATAACCCTTCCACGCCTCATTTTCTCTTTCACTTGCCGGGAGTCTGGATTCCCACCTTCGGCTCCTTTGACATCATCTCCAAAGAAATCAGGACTGCAAACGGGATCGTGACTCGGCAGTGGCCGATGTTTCATCATCGGGCTGAAAGGAGAAAGACGCGTCCATCAGTGGGGAGGCAAAGAGCCCAGAGCTGGATGCTGGGCAAGGCACAGACCTTGTCTTCTATGGGGCTGCCCGTCATGGAAACGCTACTCAAGGGATGGGAGGGCAATATGCAAAGGTCTGGACAACAGCTCTGGAGTCAATTGCCTTTCTCTGCTTGCCCAGAGCCGGCGGGGCAGCCCTCCCCAGCATCTGTCAGCCCAGCACCCTCCCAACGCTGGTGTCAGTGATGTGGGGAAGAGTGTGGGCTGAGCAGAGCAGCTGGGCCAAAGGAAATGGATGTGCAGCCAGAATGGGGTGAGGATGGGGGGGAAGGATGGAAGGGGAAGGACTGGGGGAAGAAAGGACTGGGGGGTGGAGGGGGAGCCCTTATGGGGCTCTGTGGGGTGTCTGTGGGGGGAGGGGGGCGAAAGCAAGGGGGGGAAGCCCACAGTCAGCACTTCTCCTCTTCTCCTGCCATATCTGCAAGAGGGTCTCGGGGGACTTTGCGGAGGAAAAGAGGGGAGAAAGCCGGCCTTTCCCACCATAACTCTTGGTTGTCCTCTCCGCATCAACAGTGGCACCTGAAATAAAGATGGACAGACGTGCACTGGGACGGCCCAGAGACAAGCTGAAGGAGGGAATGCTCATTCCCCAAAGCTCTTGGCGGGGCTCTGGGGTGCAGAATCCCTCCTGCTGTGTATGGGAACTGCTGAGTCCCGGCCTGAAGCGCTGATTGGGGAAAGGAGCCGGTCAGCCCTGGGAGCAGAGGGGAAGGGTTTGTAAAGCCTCAGAGATGGGGGGATTAGATGGGAAGTGAGGAGGAAATTCTGGACCCCCGGTGGACAGTGAGGCCCTGCAATGTGCTGCCCAGAGGAGCCATGGAGGCGTTGGAGACCAGGTTGGATGAAGCCCTGAGCACCTTGATGCAAAGCCCTGTCAATGGCAGGGAGTTGGGCTGGGATGGTCTTAAGGTCCCTTCAGACCTCAGCCAGCCTAAAGCTCTGTGAGATATCTGTGACGGAAAGCAGAGCTGGGCAGGTTTTGGGGAGCGCAAAGCTGAGGGTAGTGAAGAGCTGTCTACATACCCAGGGATTTCAGAGCCCAGTTGGGCATCCAGTTGCTCTTTTCCACAGCTGCCTCCATTGCGTGCCGTGTCAGCTGCAGAATTTTCTCTCTCTCGAGTCCGTGGATCCCGTTCTCTTCCAGGACATCAGAGAGTGACTCGACAATGAGCTCCTTCCTGGCCGACAGCTGAACCAGTGGGTTCCTGAAGGCAAAGGCAAAGCAAGTCTTGTTCAGCAATGTCCACCCCGCAGGTCAGAGTTCCAGTGCCATGAAGTGAAGGATCCCAGGGGGTTGTGCTCTTCCTTATCCCCCAGCCCCTTTGGTTCCTTTGCTTTGCCAAGGGCCACATAGAGCACACAGCCAGCTGAGGCCACGCTGCAGAGCCAGGTGCATGGCAAGGAAGTGTCCTTACCCCATAGACAGGAGCTCTTGCCCAGGTCCTGCAGACACCACCTGGAAGAGAAAGGCATTGATGGGAGGGAGCACGAGGAGCACGGCCAGAGCTTCCAAAGCAGCTTCCCAGGGAGCCGCTGGCAGAATCTCCTGCTGCTTCCCAGCACTTTGCAGAGGACCGCAGCCTGTGGGCACCATGAGGCTCTTTGGTTCTCTATGAGCTCTTGTGCAGCTCTGTGGGGTCTTAAAGAGCATTATGGGGCTCTACGGGGTGTCTGTGGGGGCTCTATAGGGCTCTATGCGGTGTCAGAGCATCTGCTGCTTCTCCGTTTGCTTTCCCATCCCCCCAGACTCCGCAGTGCCACGGATGGGCCAAAGGCTCCTTCTTCCCACGCGCTGTTGCCTTCAACTCCGTGCTGGGCACTGGGCAGATGCTGCCACACCAAAGCCCGTCCTGCTGCCAAGGCAACCCCAGCCCGGCTCCGCACACAAACACAAACCGCCCTCCTGGGATCCCGCCACTCACCCTTCCTTTGCCGGCTTCTCTCGCTCACCTTCAGGGCAGCGCCGGCCCCTCCAACCCGATGCAAACCGGCTGCCTACAGTTCAGCCTCCAAAGGACGAGCAAAGCGCGAGCCACGGCTCGGCACCCGGCACAGCGCCCGCCGCGCTGCCCTGCAGGCAGCGTCCCAAGGCCGCACCGACAGCTCGATGCTCGCACGGCCTTCCCCGGGACGAAGCCGCCCCCCGGCCCCCGCCGCACTCGGTGGCACCGCACGCATCGCCTCTGGGTGCCGGCAGCGCCGCCAGCTCCTCCCCCGACAGCCCCTCCGTGCCCCCGCACCGAGGCCCGACCCCGTTGGCAGCACAGAGCCCGCTCCTCCTGACCCCATTCACAGCACAGAGCCCGCTCCTCCTGACCCCATTCACAGCACACAGCCCGCTCCTCCTGACCCCATTCACAGCACACCAGCCCCGCTCCTTTCCTAGGACCCCATTCCACAGCACACAGCCCGCTCCTCCTGACCCCATTCACAGCACACAGCCCGCTCCTCCTGACCCCATTCACAGCACACAGCCCGCTCCTCCTGACCCGCTGGAATGAGAAGTAAAGGGGGTCAAAGGGGAGAGTTAAAGGTAGTTTGTAGAAATAAGGAAACTTGAAGGTAACAAGTAAAATAAACAAGGGGCCTGGGAGAGTCCCCCCACAACTCCAGCCGTCCCCTTCTGCCCCACACGTCCACTTCCAGAGTTCTCATCCTGCCCCCCATGTCCTGGCTGATCTTTCTGCCCCCCAAGTCCAACTCCCGAGCCCTCACTCTGCCCCACAAGTGCAGCCATCGCATCCAGCCCCCCAAGTCCAGTCCTGTCCTTCTGCCCCCCAAGTCCAGCCATCAGCTTCTGCCCCCCAAGTCCAACTCCAGGACCCTCCTTCTGCCCCCCAAGTTCCCCGATTCCATCCTGCCCCCCAACTCCAATCAACTCGTTCTGCCCCCCATGTCAATGCAGCTCAGTCTGCCCCCCAAGTCCATTCAATTCAGTCTACCCCCCAAGTCCAAGTCCAGTTTTACTCTGCCCCCAGGTTCATTCATCACACTATGCCGCCCAAGTCCAGGTCTAGAGCTCTCAGTCTGCCCCCCAAGGTTCCCATTCATTCATTTCTGCCCCCCAAGTCCATTGATTCCAGTTCTGCCCCCCAAGTCCAAACTCCAGTGCCCCATGTCTGTCCCCCCCAGGTCGTACTCATCTCTCTGCCCCCCAAGTCCATTTAGGTACTCTGCCCCCCAAGTCCACTCATCAGTCGTCTTCTGCCCCCCAAAGTCCGATCCCTTCAATCTGCCCCCAACTACATCCCTCTCCTTCTGCCCCCCAAGTCCAGCGCTATAGGCCACCATTAAACCCTATAGAGCCCCATAGACACCCCATAGAGCCCCATAGACACCCCACTCTCAGTCTGCCCCCCAAGTCCAGCCACAGCATCCTGCCCCCCAAGGCCATTCAGCTCAGTCTGCCCCCCAAGTGCACTCATCACCTTCGGCCCCCAAAGGGCAGCCATCACCATCTGCCCCCCAAGTCCATTCAGTTCATTCTGCCCCCCAAGTCCAGTCGTGTCCTTTTCCCCCTCAAGTCCATTCATCGCATCCTGCCCCCCAAGTGCTCTCATTGCCTTCTGCCCCCCAAATCAGTTCAGGTCACTCTGCCCCACATATAAGGTGCCCTTATTCTGCCCCACAAGTCCAAGTCGTCTCATTGCCTTCTGCCCCCCAAGTCCAGCCCCATAGGTCTCCATTAAACCCCATAGGAACCATAGAGAACCATAGACACCCCCTAGAGACCCACAGATACCCCATAGTTACCCCATAGAGCCCCATAGACACCCCATAGACACCCCATAGAGCCCCATAGAGCCCCATAGACATCCCATAGAGCCCCATAGAGCCCCATAGACACCCCACAGAGCCCCATAAAAACCACATAGAACCCCATAGATACCCGACAGACACCCCATAGAGCCCCATAGAGCCCCTTTGACACCCCACTCTCAGTCTGCCCCCCAAGTCCACTCATCACCATCTGCCCCCCAAGTCCATTCAGCCCATTCTGCTCCCCAAGTCCGACTCCAACCTCTCCCTGCCCCCCAAGTCCACTCATCGCATTCTGCCCCCCAAGTCCAACTCACTCCAGAGTTCTGCCCCACAAGTCCAGGTCCAGAGCCCTCATTCTGCCCCCCAACTGCATTCAGTTCGTCCTGCCCCCAAGTCCAACCATCACATTCTGACCCCAAGTCCAATCTTGGCCTTCTGCCCCCCAAGTCCATTCAACTCATTCTGCCCCCCAAGTCCAGCCCCATAGGCCACCATTAAACCCCATAGAGCCCCATAGAGACCCCATAGTGCCCCATAGACACCCCATATCACCCCATAGAGACCCACTGAACCTCATACAGACCCCATAAAGCTCCATAGACAATATAGAGCCCCATAGACACCCCATAGTGCCCCATCGAGAACCCATAGCCACCCACAGAACATTATAGTGCCCAATAGGCACCACATAGCACACCATAGCCACTCCATAGTGCCCCATAGCCACCCCATAGTGCCCCATTCTGCCCCATAGACGTCCCATAGAGACCCATAGAGCCACATAGGCACCATACAGTGCCTCATAGCGACTCCACAGCACCCCATACTACCCCATAGCGCCCCATAGACACCCCATAGAAACCACATAGAGCTCAACAGAACCCCATAGAGCCTTACAGCCACTCTATAGTGCCCCATAGTGCCACACAGTGCACCATAGAGCCCCATAGAGACCCCATAGCGCCCCACAGCACCACATAGCATCCCATAGTGCCCCATAGACACCACATAAGGACAAATAGCTGCCCCATAGACACCCCATAGGCACCCCATAGCGCCCCATAGAGACCGCATTCTTCTGCATAGAGCCTCATAGCACCCCATATTCACCCCATAGCACCCCATAGTGCCCAATAGAAGCCTCATAGTGCCCCATAGATAACCATAGCGACCCCATAGTCACCCATAGCGCCCCATAGGAACCCAAGGATACCCCAAAGCACCCCATAGCCACCCTACAGCACCCCATAGCCACCACATAGTGACCCATAGTGACCCATAGGGGCCCAAAGAGACCCCATAGCACCCCATAGCTACTCCATAGTGCCCCATAGCAGCCCATGGAGCCTCATAGACTCTTCATTGTGCCCCACAACGCCATATAGAACCCCATAGGAACCCATAGACACCTAGTACTGCTTTATAGAGACCCATAGACACCCCATAGTGCCCCACAGCAACCCACAGCAAAACATAGCACCCCATAGTCACCCCATAGTGCCCCATAGCCACCCCATAGTGCCCCATTCTGCCCCATAGACATCCCATAGAGCCCCATAGTGCAACACAGTGCCACACTGAACCCCATACAGACCTCATAGAGCCCCATAGACACCCCATAGTGCCCCATTCTGCCCCATAGACATCCCATAGAGACCCATAGAGACCTATAGACACACCATATTTCTCCATAGAGCCCCATAGGCACACTACAGTGCCCCATAGCCACTCCACAGCACCCCATACTACCCCATAGCGCCCCATAGACACCCATAGCATCCCATAGAAAAACAGAGGGACACATAAAGACCCATAGCGCCCCATAGACACCCCATAGAAACTCCATAAAGCACAATAGAACCCCATAGAGCCTTTCAGCCACTCTATAGCGCCCAATAGTGCCCCATATACACCCCATAGAGACCCCATAGCGCCCCACAGCACCACATAGCATCCCATAGTGCCCCATAGAAACCCATAGAGACCACTTAGAACCCCATAGAGCCCCATAGACACACCATAGTGCCCATAGACATCCCATAGAGCCCCATAGACACCCCACAGTGCCCCATAGAGACACCATAGCCACCCATAGAAACACATTGTGCCCCACAGCGCCCCATAGACACCACATAGCCATGCATACTGCCCCATAGATCCTCGTAGACACCCCATAGAGCCTTATAGAGACCCATTGAACCCCATACAGACCCCGTAGAGCTCCATAGACACCCACAGAACACCATAGAGCAAAATAGCACCCCATAGGCACCCCATAGTGCCCCATTCTGCCCCATAGACATCCCTAGAGCCCCATAGTGCCCCACAGCGCCACACAGTGCCCCTCTGAACCCCATACAGACCTCATAGAGCCCCATAGACACCCCATACTGCTCCATAGAGCCCCATAGGCACCCTACAGTGCCCCATAGCCACTCCACAGCACCCCATAGCGCACCATAGACACCCATAGCATCCCATAGAGACCCATAGACACCCCATAGAGACCCCATAGACGCACATAGATACCCATAGGTTGACACTGGGACACACAGGGGGGACACTGGGGAAACTGGGACCCATAGAAACCCATAGACAGACATAGAGACCCCATAGAGACCCCATACGGGGACAATGGGACCCATACAAACCCCATAGAGACCCATTGAAACCTCATAGGGACACATGGGGACCCATAGAGACAAATGGGGGGAAACTGGGACCCACAGGGGGACATAGGAAGACATAGAGCCCCATAGAGACAAATAGGGACAGACTGGCACTCATAGAGAGACATAGAGACCCCATAGAGCCCCATAGACACCACATAAAGCTCCATAGACACCCTACAGAGCCCCATAGTGCCCCATAGAGCCCCATAAAAACCCATAGAGCCCCATAGCGCCCCATAGCCATCCCATAGACACCCCATAGAGCCCCATAGATACCCCATAGAGCCACATAGACACCCCATGGAGCCCCACAGACACCCCATAGAGTTCCATAGAGCCCCATAGCAACCCCATTCTGCATCACTGTGCCATATAGAACCACATAGCGCCCCATAGGTAGCCATAGTACCCCATGGAAACACATAGAGCCACATTGACACCCCAGAGTGACCCATAGCGCCCCATAGGGGCCCAAAGAGACCCCATAGCACCCCATAGCTACTCCATAGTGCCCCATAGCAGCCCATGGAGCCTCATAGACACTCCGTTGTGCCCCACAGCGCCATATAGCACCCCATAGGGACCCATAGACACACCATACTGCTCCGTAGAGACCCACAGACACCCCATAGTGCACCACAGCACCCCATAGTACACCATAGTGCCCCATAGATACCACATAAGGACCTATAGCCACCCCATAGAGCCCAACAGAACCCCATAGAGACCCATAGAGATCCACTGAACCCAATACAGACCCCATACAGACCCCATAGAGACGCATAGACAACCCATAGAGCCCAAAGTCACCCCCTAATGCCCCATAGAGCCCAATAGAGCCCCATAGGGACACCATAGCGCCCCATAGAACCCCATAGAGCTCCATAGAGAACCCATAGCCACTCACAGAACACCACAGAGCCCAATAGGCACCACATAGTGCCCCACAGCCACCCCATAGTGCCTCATTCTGCCACATAGACATCCCATAGAGCCCCATAGTGCCCCACAGCGCCACACAGTGCCACACAGTGCCCCATTGAACCCCATACAGACCTCATAGAGCACCACAGAGCCCCCATACCCCACATAGCGCCCCATAGACACCACATAGAGCCCCATAGAGACCCATAGAGCCCCATAGACACACCATACTGCTCCATAGAGCCCCATAGGCACCCTACAGTGCCCCATAGCCACTCCACAGCACCCCATACTACCCTATAGCTCCCCATAGACACCCATAGCATCCCGTAGGAACACAGAGGGACCCATAAAGACCCATAGCGCCCCATAGACACCTCATAGAAACCCCATAGAGCCCAACAGAACCCCATAGAGACTTACAGCCACCCTATAGCGCCCCATAGTGCACCATAGCACCCCATAGTGCCCCGTAGCCATCCATACTGCCCCACAGACACCACAAAAGGACATATAGCTGCCACTTAGGGGCCTATAGAGCCCCATAGGCACCCCATAGCGCCCCATAGCAATCCCATTCTTCCGCATAGAGCCCCATAGCGCCCCATATCCACCCCATAGCACCCCATAGAACCCCATAGTACCCCATAGAGACCCATAGCGACCCCATAGTCACTCGTAGCGCCCCATAGGAACCCAAAGATACCACAAAGCACCCCATAGCCACCCTACAGCACACTACATCCACCCCATAGTGACCCATAGACACCCCATAGGGGACCAAAGAGACCACAGAGCACCCCATAGCTATTCCATAGTGCCCCATAGCAGCCCATGGAGCCTCATAGACACTCCATTGTGCCCCACAGCGCCATATAGAACCACATAAAGACCCACAGACACCCCATACTGCTCCATAGAATCCCATAGAGACCCACTGAACTCCATAGAATCCCATAGACACCCCCATAGAGCCACCTAGAGCGCAATAGAGCACCATAAAGACCCCAGAGCTCCCCATAGAACCTCGTACTGCTCCATAGACACCCCACAGAGCCCCATAGAGAACCCATAGCCACCCACAGAACACCATAGAGCCCAATAGCACCCCATAGGCACCCCATAGTGCCCCATAGACATCCCATAGAGCCCCATAGTGCCCCACAGCGCCACACAGTGCCCCATTGAACCCCATATAGACCTCATAGAGCCCCATAGACACACTATACTGCTCCATAGAGCCCCATAGGAACCTACAGTGCCCCACAGCCACTCCACAGCACCCCACATTACCACATAGTGACCCATAGACACACATACCATCCCATAGAAACCCATAGGGACCCATAAAGACACATAGCGCCCCATAGACACCATATAGGGATCCCATAGACACCACATAGTGCCCCATAGCTCAGCATAGAACTCATAAAGACTCATACGGACACACAGCGCCCCATAGCCACTCCATAAAGCCCCATAACCATCCCATAGACACCCAATAGTGCCCCATAGACACCCCATAAAGCCTCATAGCCACCCCATAGACACCAAATAGTGCCCCATAGACACATCATAAAGCCCCATAGCCATCCCATAGACACCCCATTGAGCCCCATAGACACCCCATTTTGCCCCACCGTGCACCATAGAACCACATAGTGCCCCATAGGTAGCCATAGTACCCCATGGAAACACATAGAGACCCATAGACACCACATAGACACCCCAGAGTGACCCATAGCGCCCCATAGGGGCCCAAAGAGACCCCATAGCACCCCATAGCTACTCCATAGTGCCCCATAGCAGCCCATGGAGCCTCATAGACACTCTGTTGTGCCCCATAGCACCCCACTGCACCCCATAGGGACCCATAGACACACCATACTGCTCTGTAGAGCCCCATAGACACCCCATAGTGCCCCACAGCACCCCATAGAACCCCATAGTGCCTCAAAGACACCACATAAGGACCTATAGCCAACCCATAGAGCCCCATAGACACACCACAGAGATCCCATATCACCCTATAGTGCCCCATAGACACCACATAGTGCCCCCTAGACACCCCATAGGACCCCATAACACCTCATTAATCTTTAATTAACTAATTAATAGAGCACATAACGAACGACGCTCGCCCCCCGGATCTCTTTGATCCTATGGCAATGGCGGAGGACATTGAGGATGGAATAAAACCCCATAGGACCCCATAGAGCCCCATAGAGCCCACATAGAAACACCGCAGAGACCCATAGGACCACACAGAAGCCCATAGGAGCCCATAGAGACCCTTAGAACCCCATAGGGCCTTATAGAGCCCCATAGGACCCCATAGAACCCCATAGAGACCCATAGAGACCCTTAGAGCCCCATAGAACCCCACAGAGACCCTTAGAGCCCCATAGGCTCACATTATAACCTGTTCTACCCATTATGACGCCACTTAGTGGCAGCGGATGGTATTGCAGGCCCCCATAGTACGCCATAGAACCCTATAGGACCCCATAAGACCCCATAGACACCCCATAGAGCCCCATAAGACCCCATTAATCTTTAATGAATTAATTAACAAAGCACATAACGAACAAGGCCCCCCCCGGATCTCTTTGATCCTATGGCAATGGTGGAGGATGTTGAGGATGGAATAGAGCCCCATAGAACCCCATAGAGCCCTATAGGACCCCATAGGACCACATAGAACCCCATAGAGCACTATAGAACCCCATAGAGCACCATAGAGACACATAGAGACCCATAGAACCCCATAGAGCCCCACAGACTTCCATTATAACCTGTTGTAGTGCCACCTAGTGGCAGCGGATGGTATTGCAGGCCCCCATAGTACCCCATAGAACCCTATAGGACCCCAATAGGACCCTATAAGACCCCATAAGACCCCATTAATCTTTAATGAAGTAATTAACAGAGCACATAACGAACAAGGCCCCCCCCCCGGATCTCCTTGATCCTATGGCAATGGCGGAGGACGTTGAGGATGGAATAGAACCTGCGGTCCAACTTGACGTGGCCCAGCTCCTTCAGGTCGGCCTCGACCACAAAGGTGGCATCTGGAAAGGGGTGGAAATAGTCATGATCCCATAGGATCCCATATAAACCCCATAAGACCCCATAGACCTCCATAGTCCCCATAGAATCCCATACAACACCATAGAACCCCATAAGATCCCATAGAAACCCCATAGGATCCCATAGGAACCCCACAGAGACCCCATAGAGCCCCATATGACCCCATAGAACCCCATAAGACCCCATAGAAACCCCATAGAATCCCATAAGACCCCATAGGACCCCAGGATCTTAGGGGGTCTAATGGGGTTCTATAGGGGTCTATGGGCTCTATGAGGTCTATGGGGTTCTATGGGGTCCTATGGGGGTCCTGTGGGGCTGCTGGAGGACTAATGGCTGCCACTGGAGGACTTATGGCCGCCCCTGGAGGACTAATGGCCTCTTCCCACTTTCTGTTTCCTCCCTACCTCGTGTCTCATTGGTCTCCTCGTCCCGGAAGCGCTGGTAACGGGGTCGAAGGGCGACAGGAAGTGACTGGGGGGGGTGACGGAGGACGTCGTATTTCAAGATGGCGGCGGCGCGGATGGATTCCAGGGCCCCGTTGATTTGGGGCAGGGTCAGACGGCCACGGAGGTACCTGCCCCATAGAGAACCCCATAAGACCCTATAGGGCCCCATAGAGCCCTATAGGACCCCAAAGAACCCCATAGAATCCCATAAAACCCCATAGAACCCCACAGAATCCCATAAAACCCCATAGAACCCAATAGACCTCCTGCTATAACGCCACCTAGTGGCAGCTGATGGTATTGCAGGCCCCCATAGAGCCCCATAGAACCCCATAGAACCCTATAGAACACATAGGAACCCGATAGAGCCCCATAGACCCCATAGGATTCAATGGGACCCCATAGGACCCCATAGAGACCCATTGGGATCCATAGAGCCCCACAGAGCCCCACAGGATTCAATGAGACCCCACAGAATCCCATAGAACCCAATAGACCTCCTGCTATAGCGCTACCTAGTGGCAGCTGATGGTATTGCAGACCCCCATAGAGTTCTATGGGGTCTTATGGGGTCCTATGGGGTCTTATGGGGTCTAATAGGATCTTATGTGGGTCTATAGGGTCTTATGGGGTTTAATGGGGTCTATGGGGCTCTATGGGGTTTAATGGGGTCCTACGGGGTCTAATGGGGCTCTGTGGAGTTCTATGGGGTCTTATGGGACCTTATGGGGTCCATATTGGGTCCTATGGAGTCTAATAGGATTTTATGTGGTCTAATGCGGCTCTATGGCGTCCTATGGGGCTCTATGGGGTCCTATGGGGTTCTATGTGGTCCTATGGGGTTCTATGAGGATCTATGGGGTCCTATGGGGGTCTATGGGGTCTTATGGGGTCCTATGTGGTCTTATGGGGTTCTATGAGGATCTATGGGGTCCTATGGGGGTCTATGGGGTCCTATGGGGTTCTATGTGGTCCTATGGGGTTCTATGAGGATCTATGGGGTCCTATGGGGGTCTATGGGGTCCTATGGGGGTCTATGGGGTCCTATGGGGGTCTATGGGGTCCTATGGGGTCTTATGGGGTCCTATTGGGGACGGAGGACGTCGTATTTCAAGATGGCGGTGGTGCGGATGGATTCCAGGGCCCCGTTGATTTGGGGCAGGGTCAGACGGCCACGGAGGTACCTGCCCCATAGAGAACCCCTTAAGACCCTACAGGGCCCCATAGAGCCCTACAGGACCCCATAGAACCCCATAGAATCCCATAGACCTCCTGATGGTATTATATATAGCTGATGGTATTGCAGGCCTCCATAGAGTTCTATGGGGTCCTATGTGGGTCTATGGGGTCTTATGGGGTCTTATGGAGTCCTATGGGGTCTTATGGGGTTTAATGGGCTCTATGGGGCTCTTTAGGGTCCTATGGGGTTCTATGGGGTCTTATGGGGTTTAATGGGCTCTATGGGGCTCTTTGGGGTTCTATGGGGTCGTATGGGGTTCTATGGGGTTTCTATTGGGTTCTATTGGGTCTTATGCGGTCTAATAGAATCTTATGGGGCTCTATGGGTTTCTATGGGGGTCTTATGGGGTCCTATTGGGCTCTATGGGGTCCTATGAGGTTTAATGGGGTCTATGGGGTCTTATGGGGTGCTATGGGGGTCTATGGGGCCCTATGAGGTTTAATGAGGTCTATGGGGTCTTATGGGGTTCTATGGGGGTCTATGGGGTCCTATTGGTTTTTATGGGGCGCTATGGGCCTCTATGGGGTCTTATGGTGTCCTATTAGGCTCTATGGGGTCCTATGGGGTCTTATGGGGTTCTATAGGGGTCTTATGGGGTCCTATTAGTTTCTATGGGGTCCTACTGATTCCTATGGGGTCCTATAGGGTTTAATGGGGTCCTATGGGGGACTCTATTATGCTAATAACCCCCTCATTAGCGTAATGAATATGCAAATGAGTACCTGGGAATGGCCTCGAACTCCTCGGGGCTAATTAACGTCACGTCCTTAATGAGCTTCTCCTCCTTAACGGGCTTCTTATTAGCATGCTCATTAGCTATGCACATATTCATGAGGCTCATTTGCATGGCACCATCCCGCAGGGCTTCCATTCGCTCCTTGGCCCTCTACAATGAGCCGCATTAGCATATATTAACATATATTAGCATATATGAGGCTCTGTGATAGCCCAAAGGGGTTAATTAGCATATATGCTAATGAGGCTCACCCGTAAGTGGGATGCTAATGAGGCTTGCTCATTAACATGCGCCTCCAGCTCGTCCAATAGGAGGTGGAGGGCGGCCATCTTGGATCCCACATCCGCCAGCTGGTCATTGCCTTATATGGAGCGAGGCTCATTTGCATACATTTGCATAATGAATATGTGAGACCCCATAGGGGTCCCATAGGAATCAATGGGACCTCATAGAGCCCCACAGAGACCCCATAAGAGCCCATAGAAACCCCATAGGACCCCATTAAACCCCATAAGACCCCATAGGAACCCCATAGGACCCCATAGAAATCACACAGATCCCATAGGACCCCATTAAACCCCATAAGTCCCCATAGAACCCCATAGAAACCCCATAGAACCCCATAAGACCCCATAGAACCCCGTAGGAATCAATAGGACCCCGTAGGACTTCATAAGTCCCCACAGAGACCCCATTAACCCCATAGAAGCCCCACAGGACCCCACAGAAACCCCATAGAGCTCCATAAGAACCACATAGAGCTTCATAGGACCCCATAGAGACCCCAATAGGACCCCATAGAGACCACACAGGCCCACATTAAACCCCATAGAACCCCACAGAGGCCCCACAGAGCCCCATAGACGCCACAGAAACCCTATTAGACCCCATAGAGACCCCGTAGAACCCCATTAACCCCACAGACACCCCATAGAACCCATAGGACCCCATAGAACCCTATAGGACCCCATAGACACCACAAAGGACCCCATAAGATCCTATGGGACCCCATTAAACCCCATAAGTCCCCATAGAGACCCCATAGAAACCCCATAGGACCCAATTGGGTCCCCATAGAGACCCCATAAGACCCCATAAGAGACCCCATAGACACCATAAGACCCCATAGGACCCCATAGAGACCCCATAGGACCCCATATAAACCCCACTGAACCCCATAAGACCCCATAGAACCCCAATGAGACCCCATAGGACCCCAGAGAACCCCATATACCCCATTGAGCCCCATTAACTCCATAGAAACCCCAGAAGTCCCCACAGAGACCCCATAGAGCCCATAGAGACCCCATAAGTCCCCATAGAACCCCCACAGAACCCCATAAGACCTCATAGAGCCCCATAGAAACCCATAGGACCACATTAAACCCCCATAGGACCACACAGAGACCCCATAGAAACCCCATAGGAATCAATAGGACCCCATAGAACCCCATAAGTCTCCACAGACACCCCATTAAAGCCCCACAGACACCATCAGGCCCCATAAAAGACCCCATTAGACCTCATAAGACCCCATAGAGACCCCATAGAAACCCCATAAGACCCCATAGAGACCCCACAGGACCCCATTAGAGTCCCATAAAGACCCCATTAGACCCCATAGAAACCCCATAACACCCCATATAAACCCCATAAGACGCCACAGAAACCCCATATAAATTCCTTAGGATCCCATAGAAGCCCCATAGAGACCACATAGGACCCCGCAGAAACCCCATAGAACCACATAGGACCCAAAAAGGCCCCCATAGAGACCCCATAAGACCCCATAGACCCCCATTGGACCCCACAGGACCCCATAGGACCCCATAGAAACCCCATAGGACCACACAGAGATCCCATTAGACCCCATAGAACCCCATAGAGCCCCACTAAACCACATAAGACCCCACAGGACCCCATAGACCCCCATAGAAACCCCATAAGTCCCCATAGAAACCCCGTAGGAACACATAGAGCCCCATAGAACCCCATAAGACCCCATAGAGCCCATAGAGACCCATAAGACCCCATATAAACCCCATTGAACCCCATAGGACCCCATAGAGACCCCATAAGAGCCCATAGAAACCCCATAGAGCCCCATAGAGCCCATAGAACCCCATTAGACCCCATAGAAACCCATAGAGACCCCATAGGCCCCCCATTAAACCCCAAAAGGCTCCATAGGGGCCCCATAGAGCCCCATAGAACCCCATAGAACCCCATATACACCCCATAGGAATCAATAGGACCCCATAGAACCCCCACAGGACCCCATAGAGCCCCATATAAACCCCATAGGAATCAATAGGACCCCATAGAACCCCATAAGTCTCCATAGACACCCCATTAAAGCCCCACAGACCCCATCAGGCCCCATAAGAGACCCTATTAGACCTCATAAGACCCCATAGAGACCCCATAGAAACCCCATAAGACCACATAGGACCCCATTAGAGCCCCATAAAGACCCCATTAGACCCCATAGAAACCCCATATAAACCCCATAAGACGCCACAGAAACCCCATATAAATTCCTTAGGACCCCATAGAAGCCCCATAGAGACCCCATAGGACCCCGTAGAAACTCCTTAGAACCCCATAGGACCCAAAAAGGCCCCCATAGAGACCCCATAAGATCCCACAGACCCCCATTGGACCCCATAAGGCCCCATAAGACCCCATAGAAACCACATAAGACCCCATAGAGCCCCACTGAACCACATAAGACCCCATAGGACCCCATAGACCCCCATAGAAACCCCATAAGTCCCCATAGAAACCCCATAGGAAAACACAGAGCCCCATAGAACCCCATAAGACCCCATAGAGACCCTATGAGACCCCATAGAGCCCCATAGATCCCATAGAACCCTGTTAGACCCCATGGAAACTCATAGAGACCCCATAGACCACCCAATAAACCCCAAAAGACTCCATAGGGCCCCATAGAACCCCCATAGGACCCCATAGAGCCACACAGAACCCCATATAAACCCCATAGGAATCAATAGGACCCCACAGAACCCCGTAAGTCTCCATAGACACCCCATTAAAGCCCCATAGACCCCATCAGGCCCCATAAGAGACCCCATAAGACCCCATAAGACCCCACAGGACCCCATTAGAGCCCCATAAAGACCCCATTAGACCCCATAGAAACCCCATAACACCCCATATAAACCCCATAAGACGCCAGAGAAACCCCATATAAATACCTTAGGACCCCATAGAAGCCCCATAGAGACCACATAGGACCCCGCAGAAACCCCATAGAACCACATAGGACCCAAAAAGGCCCCCATAGAGACCCCATAAGAC
>NW_015439969.1:0-13550 GCF_001577835.2 Coturnix japonica | reverse complement strand
ACCCCATAGAGCCCCACAGAACCCCATACAGCCCCATAGAGCCCCATAGAGACCCCATAGAGACCCCATAAAAGCCCATAGAAACCCCATAGGACCCTATAAGACCCCATAGAACCCATAGCACCCCATAGGACCCCATAAAAACCCCATAGAGACCCCATAGAGAATGAACCCCCACATGAAGCCCCACCGAGGGCTTTTAATTGGAGGAGCCGTTGAATGGCCGCCATCTTGGAGCTCAAATGGACCCGGAGGTCCTCCAGCTCGACGGACGCCATCTTGGATACAAAGAGCCCTTCTCTTCCGGTATGGACAGGAAGAGACGCCATCTTGGATCCCCTCCAAGCCTTCTTTTCCGGTCTGGAGAGGATGTGACGCCATCTTGGATCCAAACAGCACTTCTCTTCCGGTGTGGACAGGAAAAGACGCCATCTTGGTTATGGGGTCCTATGGGGTTCTATGGGGTCTAATGGGGTCCGATGGGGTCCTATGGGGTCTAATGGGGTCCGATGGGGTCCTATGGGGTCTAATGGGGTCCGATGGGGTCCTATGGGGTCTAATGGGGTCCGATGAGGTCCTATGGGGTCCTATAAGGTCTAATGGGGTTAATGGGGTCCTATGGGGTTAATGGAGTCTTATGGTGTCTATGGGGTCCTATGGGTTCTATGGGGTCTCTATGGGATCTTATGGGGTTCTATGGGGTTTAATGGAGTCTTATGGGGTTCTATGGGGTCCTATGGGGTCTAATAGGATCTTATGGGGTCTATGGGCTTCTATGGGGTTTAATGGAGCCTTATGGGGTCCTATGGGGGTCTGTGGGGTCTCTATGGGTTCCTATGGGGTTTGATGGAGTCTTATGGGGTTCTATGGGTGTCTATGGGGTCCTATGGGATCTAATAGGATCTTATGGTTACCTATGGGGTCTTATGGGGGTCTATGGGCACTATGGTGTCTTATGGGGCCTTATGGGGTCCTGTAGGGTTTAATGGGGTCTTATGGAGTCTTATGGGGTTCTATGGGGGTCTATGGGGTTAATAGGGGCTTATGGGGTCCTATGGGGTCCTTATGGGGTCTCCACTTTTATAGGGTATCTATGGGGTCTAATGGGGTCCTATGGGGTTTATATGGGGTCTTATAGGGTTCTATGGGATCTTATGGGGTTAATAGGGGTTTATGGAGTCCAATGGGGTCTTACAGGGCTTCTAAAGGGTCCTATGGGGTCTTATGGGATCCTTATGGGGTCTCTATGTGGTCTTATAGGGTTCAATAGGGTCTTATAGGGTCCTATGGGGTCTTACGGGGTTTATATGGGGTATAATGAGGTTTAATGGGGTTTTATGGGGTCCAATAGGATCCTATGGGTCTTATGGGATCCTATGGGGTCCAATAGGATCCTATGGGGTCCTATAGGGTTTTATGTGGTCTTATGGGGTTAATGGGGTCCTATGGGGTCTCTATGGGGTTAATAGGGGCTTATGGGGTCCTATGGGGTCCTTATGGGGTCTCCCCTTTTATAGGGTATCTATGGGGTCTTACGGGGTTCTATGCGGTCTTATGGGGTCCTATGGGGCTCTATGGGGTCCTATGGGGCCCAATAGGATCCTATGGGGTCCTATGGGGTTTTATGGGGTCTTATGGGGTCTATGGGATTTTATGGGGTTCTATGGGGTCCTATGGGGTCTTATGGGGACTTATGGGGTTTCTATGGGGCTCTATAGGGTCTTATGGGGTCCAATAGGATCCTATGGGGTTCTATGGGGTCTAATCGGGTCTTATGGGATTTCTATGGGGTTAATGGGGTTTCTATGGGATCTTATGGGGGTATATGGGGTTAATGGGGTTTAATGGGGTTATGTGGGGTCCTATGGGGTCTTATGGGGTTCTATGGGGTTTATATAGGGTTTTATGTGGTCCTATGGGGTCTCCCCTTTTATAGGGTCTCTATGAAGTTCAATGGGGTCCTATGGAGTCTTATGGGGTTCTATGGGGCCCTATGTAGTTTCTATAGGGACTTATGGGGTCTATGGGTTATATGGGGTCCAATGCAATCCTATGGGGTATAAGGGGTTTCTATGGGGTACCATGGGGTTTAATGGGTTCTTATGGGGTTTAACGGGGTCTATGGGATCTTATGGGGTTAATGGGGACTTATAGTGTCCTATGAGGTTATATGGGGTCTTATGGGGTCTATGGGGCCTTAAGGGGTCCAATGCAATCCTATGGGGTCCTATGGCGGTTAATGGGGTCTTTATGGGGTTTCTAGGGTCTTATGGGGTTTCTATGGGTACTTATGGGTTCCTATGGGGTCTCTATGGGGTTCTATGGGGTTTAATGGGGACTATGGGTTCCTATGGGGTCTCTATGGGGTCCTATGGGGTTCTATGGGGCCCTATGGGGTTAATGGGGTTTTATGGGGGCCTATGAGGTCCAGAGCTCTCAATTCTGCCCCCCAAGTCCATTCACCTCATTCTGCCCCCCAAGTCCGGACCTCTAATTCTGCCCCCCAAGTCCATTCATTTCATTCTGCCCCCCAAGTCCAACTCTAGAGCCCTCATTCTGTCCCCCATGGCCTCTTATCACCCTCTGCCCCCCAAGTAAGTCCAGTCATCACATCCTGCCCCCCAAGTCCATTCATGCCCTTCTGCCCCCCAAGTCCGAGTGCACTGCCCTCACTCTGCCCCTCCATGTCCAAGTGCAATCTCACTCTTCCCCCCAAGTCATACTCCGTCCATTGTCCTGATTCTGCCCCCCAAGTCCATTCGTGTCCTTCTGCCCCCCAAGTCCACCCTTCTCATTCTGCCCCCAAAGTTCAACTCTAGAGCCCTCATTCTGCCCCCCAAGTCCATTCATCGCATCCTGCCCCCCAAGTCCAGGTCCAGAGCCCTCATTCTGCCCCCCAAGTCCATTCATTTCATTCTGCCCCCCAAGTCCATTCATCCAGTTCTGCCCCCCAAGTCCAACTCCAGTGCCCCCATTCTGCCCCCCAAGTCTACTCATCTCTCTGCCCCCCAAGTCCATTTAGGTTACTCTGCCCCCCAAGTCCACTCATCATCTTCTTCTGCCCCCAAAGTCCGCTCCCCTCAATCTGCCCCCAACTACATCCCTCTCCATCTCCCCCCAAATCCAGCCCCATAGGCCACCATTAAACCCCATAGAGCCCCATAGACACCCCATAGAGCCCCATAGACACCCCATCACCTCCAGACCCCCAAGTCCAGCCCCATAAGCCACCATTAAACCCCATAGAGCCCCATAGACACCCCATAGAGCCCCATGGACACCCCAAAGAGGCCCATAGAGCCCCATAGACTGCCCCATGGACACCCCATAGAACCCCACAGACACCCCATAGACCCATAGACACCCAACTGACACCCCATAGAGCCCCATAGAACCCCATAGAGAGCCATAGACACCCCATGGAGATCCACAGACACCTCATAGTGACCCCATAGAGCCACATGGAGACCCCAGAGAGCCACATAGACACCCCATAGAGCCACATAGAGACCCCAGAGAGCCACATAGACACCCCATAGAGCCCCATAGACACCCATAGAGACCCCATAGGCCACCATTAAACACCATAGAGCCCCATAGAGACCCCATAGAGCCCCATAGACACCCCATAGAGCCCCATAGACGCCCCATAGAGACCCATAGACACCGCATTGAGATCCACAGACACCCCATAGTGACCCCATAGAACCCCATAGAGAACCCATAGACACCCCATAGAGCCCCATAGACGCCCCATAGAGTCCCATAGACATCCCATAGAGCCACATAGAGCCCCATAGACACCCCAATCTCAATCTGCCCCCCAAGTTCAGCCTGCATGATGCGCCCCCCAAGTCCAGCCATTCTATTCTGCCCCCCATGTCCTCTCATTGCCTTCTGCCCCCCAAGTCCAGCAACCACATTCTGCCCCCCAAGTCCATGTCCAGTCCTGTCATTCTGCCCCCCAAGTCCAACTCCATAGCCCCCATTCTGCCCCCCAAGTGCTCTCATCTGTCTGTCCCCCAAGTCCATTTAGGTTACTCTGCCCCCCAAGTCCACTCAATGCATCCTGCCCCACAAGTCCAGTTGTGCCCTTCTGTTCCCCAAGTCTACTCCCCTCAATCTGCCCCACAACTACATCCCTCTCCTTCTGCCCCCCAAGTGCACTCATGGCCTTCTGCCCCCCAAGTGCCAGTCCAGTCCTCTCTTTCTGCCCCCCAAGTCCATTCACCTCATTCTGTCCCCAAGTCCAGACCTCTAACTTCTGTCCCCAAGTCCATTCATTTCATTCTGCCCCCCAAGTCCAACTCTAGAGCCCTCACTCTGCCCCCCAAGTCCATTCAGCTCATCCAGCCCTCCAAGTCCCTTGATCCAGTTCTGCCCCCCAAGTCCAACTCCAGTGCCCCCATTCTGCCCCCCAGGTCTACTCATCTCTCTACCCCAAGAGTCCATTTAAGTTACTCTGCCCCCCAAGTTCACTCATCTTCTTCTGCCCCCCAAGTCCGCTCCCCTCAATCTGCCCCCAACTACATCCCTCTCCTTCTCCCCCCAAATCCAGCCCCATAGGCTCCATTAAACGGTCCAACCGCTCCCGGCAGGTTCCGCTCGGCTCGGACGTTCCGCGGCGGCGTCCGGGGCATTCAGAGGCGGCGGCTCTATGGGGCAGGGACTGCTGTGGGGCAGATGTGGGTCAGATCTATGGGGCAGGAGCTGCTGTGGGGCAGAGGCAGTTCATGATGGGTAGATCTATTGGGGTAAGAGGCAGCATGCTCGATGGGCGCAGTATGTGGGTTCAAGATCTTAATGGGGGTAGGAGATCGCTGGTGGTCGGTCAGATATTGTGGGTCTAGATCTATGGGGTCAGGAGCATGCTGTGGGGCTAGATATGGGTCACGATCTATGGGGTAATGGAAGTATTTGCTGTGGGGCAGATGGGGTCCAGATCTATGGTAGAGCTGCTGTATGGCTGATGTGGGTTCAGAATCTAATGGTAGGTAGCTGCTGGGGGCAAGTGTGGGTCAGTATCTATGGGGCCAGGACTACTATGGAGAATGATGTGGGTCAGATCTATTGGGTCATTAGCTGGCTGTGGGTCTCACCCGCCCTGGATGCAGGAACTGCCGTGCAGGCAGATAGTGGTCCCCAGATCTTGGGCGCGCACCGAATTCCCTCGCGACGGGGCAGATGTGGGTCAGTCCAACATGGGGCCGGAGATGCGTGGGACCGAAGATTTGGGGTCGATCTACCGGGGCAAGGAGGGCGGACGCCTCGTGCGGCTCATGACTCGAGGTGCAGGAGACTGGGCGCATCGGGACAGATGTCGGGGACAGCAATCAATGGGCAACGCGAAGCATGGCGTGGCGCTCGATGTGGCGTCGCATCCTACTGCGGGCGGAGCCTGGCTCGTGGGACTCGCACTGTCCGGGCCCAGCACTCTACCTCGGGGCAGGGACCTCGCGCTGTGCGCGACAGAATGCTGCGGTCCACAGATCTGATGGGAGCAGGACAGCGCTGCCGGGCTGATGAGTTTGAGGGTCAGAATCATACTATCCGAGAGGGCAGGAGCTGCTGTGGGGCTGATGTGGGTCAAGATCATCATGGGGCAGGAGCTGCTGTGGCGACAGATGCCTGGGTCCAGCTATAACCTACGGCACGGACCAACCATCGAGTGCCGTATCAGCATCTATGCCGCAGTCAGGCATCACTCCTGGGGCGACTGAGGGGCGTGCCAATGACATCCTAACTCAGAGGCCTGCGAGCTCGCACCGTGCGGCCTGATGTGACGTCCAAGATCTACTGGGCGCTGGCAGCTGTCTGTGGGGCAAACATGTGGCCGTCAGCATCTAGTGCGGGCAGGAGCCTGCTAGTGTTGCAAGATTTGGGTTCATGGATCTATGGGGCATGGAGCTGCTGTGTTGGCTGATATGGGTCAGATCTATGGGTAGGAGCTGCTGTCCGCCGGAGACGATCGCTGAGGATCAGATCTGATGGGGCCAGGAGCCTGCTGAGGGGCAAGATGTGGTCAGATCAATGGGGCAAGGAGCTGCTGTGGGACATGGATTTTATGGTCAGATTTATGGGGTAGGAAGCTGCTGTGGGGCTTTTAGTGGGTCAGATCTATGGGCCCGTAGAAGTAGTGGGCGATGGGGGCTCTAGTTCTACTGGGGCAGAAGCTTCGGTGGGCACCTGTCGGCGCAGACACAGCATTGGCAGGATCTGCCTGTGTGGCTGATGCTGAGGTCAGATCCTATGGGGCAGGAGGTTCTGTTCGGGGCCAGGTGGTGGGGTCAAGATCTATAGGATCTGGATCTGCTGTGGGGACGATGTGTGTCAGATCTATGCAGGGAGCTGCCATGTGGGCAGATTTGGGTCCAGAATCTATGGGGTCAGGAGTGCTGGTGGGTCAGATCTATGGGGCAGGAGCTGCTGTGGTTGCACGATTGGGGTCAGATCTTATGGGGCAGGAGCTGCTGTGGGTCATGATTCTAAGGTGCAGGAATCTGCTGTGGGGCAGATGTGGGTCCAGATCAATGGGGGGGGGGGGGGGGGGGGGCGGGAAGGGCCCCCTTTTGCTGTGGGCTGAGGGTGCCGCCAAGATCTATAGGAGCTGGAGCTTGCTGTGGCGGCTTGATGTGAGTCAGAATCTATGGGGGGCTGGAGCTTGCTGTGGGGCGGAATCGTGGGTCAGACTAGGGGCACGGAAGTTGCTGTGGTCAGATCAGGGCAGGAGCTGCTGTGGGGCCAGAATTGGGTCAGATCTACGGGCAGGATTGCTGTGGGTCAGATCTAGGGGCAAGGAGCTGCTGTGGGGGAAGAATGTGGGTGCCAGATCAAATGGCAGGCAGAGCTGCTGTGGAGATGATGTGGGTAACGATCCTAGGGGCAGGAGCTGCTGTGAGGGTGATTAGGGTCAGGATCTTCATTGGGCGTCAAGTGAGCTGCTGTGGGGCTGATATGCTGGTTCGCACTCTAATGGGCGACCAGGGAGCTGCTGCTGGCGGCTTGACTGCGTGCGGGCAGATCTATCGGGGCAGGAGCTGCTGGTGGGGCACTAGTGGGTCAGATCCATTGGGCGGAGCTGCTGGTGGGACCAGATGTGGGTCAGATATATAAGAACAGGGAGCTGAATGTGGGCTTTACGCATCTAGAGAGTAGGAACTCCCTCCACTGATGGAGGGGCTGAAGGGACGTCAAGAATCTATAACGGAGCCCCGCGGACGACTGCTGTGGGGGCTGATTGAGTATCATGATCATGGGGCAGCGGAAGCTGCATGACTGGGGCACACTGTGCGTCACGAATCTATGGGCGAGGCAAACAGCGAGCTGCTGTGGCATGAGGCACGATATGGGGTAACAGAATCATAAGTGGGGCACCGGAGCTGCTGTCGTGGCTGATATTGGGTGCAGATCTAATCGGGTAGCGCCAGGAGCTGCTGTGGAGAGACTGAATGTGCGGTCAGCCATCTCCATGCGGAGCCCCATATAAAGGAGCTGCTGAGCGGGCAGATGTGGGTCAGATCAATGGCGGCAGGAGGCTGCTGGGGGCAGATGCTGGGTCCAGCCCACTACAAGAAGGGGCCAGGCAGCTGCTGTGGGGACCAGATTTGGGTCAGACCTATGGGGCAGGAGCTTGATGTGGGGCTTATGTGGCAGATTATGGGGCCGTTAGAGATGTAAGTGGGGCTGATGGGGGTTGCAGGTCTATGGGCGAAGATGCTCTGTGGGCACCTGTCGGTCAGAACTGATGGGGCAGGACTGCTGTGTGGCTGGATGTGGGTCAATCTATGGGGCAGGAGGTCTGTGGGGCAGGGTGGTGGGTCTAGATCTATAGGACGGATGCTGTCTTGTGGGGATATGTGTGCCAGATCTAACGGGGGCAGGAGCTGCTGTGGGGGCAGATTTTGGGTAAGAATCTGTGGGGCAAGGAGGTTGCTGTGGGTCACGATGTGGGTCAATCTAATGGGGCACGGAGGATGCTGTTGGTGCAAGATTTGGGTCAGATCTATGTGGCACGTATCTGTCTGTGGCGTCAGATCTATGGGTGCAGGAGCTGCTGTGGGACAAGGATTTGGGTCAGATCTATGGGGCAGGATGACTGCGGTGGGCAACAGAGTGTGGGTCAGATCTAAATGGGCAGGAGCTGCTGTGTGGCTGATATCTGGTCAGATCTATGGGTAGGAGCTGCTTTGGGGAAGATGGGGTCAGATCTACATGCGTCATGAGCTGCTGTGGGTCAATCTAAGGTTGCAGGACACTGCTCGATGGGGTCAGATGTGGTCAGATCTCAACCTGCGGCAGGAAACTGGCTGTGGGGCTGAGGGGGCCCCAGCATCTGATAAGGGCTGGAGCTGTGTGGCGGCTGAATGTGGAGTCAGGATTCTATTGTCGCCAGGAGCTTGCCTGTGGGGGCTGATGATGAGTCAGATCTAGTGGCGGCAGGACCTTTCTGGTGGGGCGATGTGGGTCAGATCTATTGTGCAGGAGCTGCTGTGGGCGCTGAGTGAATCAGATCTATGGCAGGAACCTTGGTCTGTGGGGCTGATAGTGGGTCATCTATTTGTGCAGGAGCTGCTGTGGGGCGCGATGTGGGTCAGATCTGATGGGGCAGAGTGCTTCGTGAGGTCAGATCTTATGGGGCAGGACTGCTTGTGGGGGCAGATTTGGGTCAGATCTATGGGGCAGGAGCTGCTGTGGGGCCAAGATCTACTGGGGCAGGATCGTCTGGAATGTGTGGCTTTATGTGGGTCCAGATCTATGGGTAAGGAGCGGCTGGGGGAAGATGTGGTTCAGATCTAGTGGGCGAGGAGCTGTGTGGGGCAGATGTGGGTCAGATCAATGGGCAAGGACGCTGGTGGAGATGATGTGGGTAAGATCTAGGGGCAGGAGGACTTCGTCTGTGGGGCTGATGTGGGTCAGAATCTATGGGGCAGGAGGCTGCTGTGGGGCTGAATGTGGGTCAGGATCTATGGGGCAGGAGCTGCTGTGGGGCCTGAGTGGTCAGATCTATGGGCACGCGAGCTGCATGTGGACAGATGTGGGTCAGAAATATATAGGACAAGGACTGATGTGGGTTAGATCTATGGAGTAGGATCTCCTGTGGGGCTGAGGGGCGTGCAGAGTCTATACGGGCTGGGAGCTGCTGTGGGGCTGATGTGGAGTCAGATTATGGGCCTGGAGCTGCTTGTGGGGGCAGATATGCGGTCAGGATCTATAAGGGCTAGATCCTGCCTGTGGCGGTCTGATGTGAGTCAGATCTGCATGGGCAGGAGCTGCTGTGGCACATGTCTGGGTCAGATCTATGGGGCAGAAGGAGCCTGCTCGTGGTGCAGATGTTGGGTCAGATCTATGGGGCAGGAAGCTGCCCCTGTGTTCGGCTGATATGGCGTCAGATCTGATGGATAGGAGCTGGCTGTGGAGATATGATTGGGCGATCTATGGGGCAGAGCTGTCTGAGGGGGCAGACAATGTGGGGTCAGATCAATGGGGCAGGATCTGCTGTGGGACAGATGTGGGTCAAGATCTCATGGGGCAGGAGCTTGTGTGGGGCTTATGTGGGTCAGATCTATGGGGCCGTAGAAGTAGTGGGGCTGATGGGGGTTAGGTCTATGGGGCAAGAGCTTCTGTGGGGCACCCTGTCGGTTCGAAACTATTGGGGCAGGATCTGCTGGTGTGGCTGATGTGGGTCAGATCTATGGGGCAGGAGGTTCCATGTGGGGCAGGATGTGGGTCAGATCTATAGGACGGATCGTCTGCTGTGGGGATGTATGTGGTCAGATCTAATGGGCAAGGAGCTGCTGTGTGGCTGATATGGCGTCAGATCTACGGGGCAGGAGCTGCTGTGGGGCAAGATTGGTCCAGAATCTATTGGGGCCAGGATGTTGCTGTGGGTCCAGGATCTATGGGGAGGAGCTGCTTGTGGTGCAGATTTGGGTCAGATCTATGGGTAGGAGCTGCTGCGTGTGATGGCTGATACGGGTTCAGATCTAAGGTGCAGGAAAGCTGCTGTGGGCAGATGTGGGTCCAAGATTTCTATGGGGCAGGAAGTCTGCTGTGTGGTCCAGACTTGTGGGTCAGATTCTATGGGGCAGGAGCGCTGCTGTGGTGCAGATTTGGGTCAGATCTCTGTGAGCAGGTATCCTGCGGTGGGTCAGATCTATGGGGCACGAAGCTGCCTGTGTGGCTGATATGTGGTAGATCTAGGGTAGGAGCTGCTTGGGAAGAATGTGGCGTCAGCATCTATGGGCTCCATTGAGCTGCTGTGGGTTCAGATCAAATGGGCAGGAGGCTGCTGTGGGCTGAGGGGGCGCCAAGATCGTATAGGCGCGGAGCTGGCTGTGGGGGCTGATGTGAGTCAGATCTATGGGGCTGGAGCTGCGGGTGTGCTGATCGGTGAGTCAGAATCTATTGTGGCCAGGAGCTGCTGTGGGCGGG
Source organism: Coturnix japonica (assembly GCF_001577835.2). Classification (NCBI taxonomy): domain Eukaryota; kingdom Metazoa; phylum Chordata; class Aves; order Galliformes; family Phasianidae; genus Coturnix; species Coturnix japonica. The sequence continues at coordinate 3,119 of NW_015439969.1, read as the reverse complement.
AACATGTGGGTCAGATCTATGGGGCAGAGGAGTTGCTGTGGGGGCAGAGGTGCGTGGTCAGAGATCAATGGCAGGAGCTGAGGGGGCTGATGTGGGCGTCAGATCTAATGGGCAGGAGCTGCTGTGGCGACAGATTTGGGTCAGCTCTATGGGGCCGTAAAATTAGCAGTGGTGCTGTGGGGGTAGGTCTAATGGGGCAAGAGCTGCTTGTGGGCACCTGTCGGTCATATCTAGTGGGCTGGATCCTTGCTGTGTGGTCTGATAGTGGGTCAGATCTATCGGGGCAGGAGGTTCTCGTGCGGGTCAGATGTGTGTCGGACTATGGGGCAAGATGAGCTTCTGTGGGTGCCTTGTATTTGAGTCAGAGTCTTATGGGCGCAGGGAGGTTCTGTGGGACAGAATTGTGGGAAAAGGTCCTAAAATGGGGGCCAGAGAGCTGCTGTGGCGTCAACATTGTGTGTCGGATCTATGGCGGAGGAGTTGCTGGTGGGGGGTCAGTTTTCTAAGCGGGCAGGAGCTGCTGTGGTGCAGATTTGGGTCTGATCATGTCTGGGGGCAGGTAACTGCGTGGGTCCAGATCTATGGGCGGAGCTGCTGTGAAGATGATGGTGGTTAAACGAATCTTATGGGCAGGAGCGCGTGGGTCAGAAATCTAAGGTGCCAAGGAACTGCGCTGGGGCAGATGTGGCTCAGACTCAATGGGCAGGAAGCTGCTGGGGCTGAATATGGGTCAGACTGCTATGGTAGGAGATGCCTGTGGGGCTGAGTGTGGGTCAGCATTCTATAGGGCCTAGAATCTGCTGTGGGCTGATTGAGTCAGATCTTATTTGTGCCAGGAGCCTGCTGTGGGGCAGATTTGGGAAGATCTATGGGCAGGAGCTGCCGTTGGGGCGGATGTGGGTCAGATCTAGGGTAGACTGCTGTGGGAAGATGTGGGCTCAGAATCTAATGGGGCAGGACCTTCTGGTGGGCTGATGTGGTCAAGTCGTATTGGCCAGGAGCTGCTGTGGAGCGCTTATGTGGGACACGATCTAGGGGCAGGCAAGCTTGCTTTGGGTCAGATTCTATGGGGCAGGAGCTGCTGGGCACATGTGGTCCAATCTATGTGCGGAGCTTGCTGTGGGGCAGATTTGGCAGATCGATGGGGCAGGAGCTGCTGTCGAGACAGCATTTGTCTAAGATCTATGGGGCCAGGACCTTCTGTGGCCTGATGTGGCGTCAGATCTAAATTGGGCAGGAGCTGCTGTGGGCTTATGGTGGGTCAGATCCTATGGGCCGTAAAAGCAGTGGTGTGTTGGGGGGTTTAGGTCTATCGGGGCAAGAACCTGCTGTGGGCGCACGCGTCCGGTCCATATCTCGGGGCAGGATCTGCTGTGTGTGGTGCTGTGGGTCCAGATCTATGGGGCAGGAGGCTTCTGTGGGCTGATGTGGTCAGATCTAATGGGGCAGTAATCTGCTGTGGTCAAGATCCTCATGGGGCAGCAGCTGCTGTGGACGAGATTGGGTCAGATGCTATGGGCAGGAGCTGCTGTGTGGGCTGTATTGGGTCAGATCTATAGACGTAGGAGCCCTGCTGTGCGGCGAATGATTTGGGTCAGATCTAAAGGTGCAAGGAGCTGTGGGTCAAGATGTGGGGTCAGATCTAGGTGCAGGAGCTTCTGTGGCTGGCGTCATGTGGGCAGATCTAGGCAGGAGCTCTGTGGGGCCGTATTGTGGCGTCAGATCGCTATCGGCAGGAGATGCTGTTGGGGCAGATGTGGATCAGATCTATAAACGGGACAGGGACTGATGTGGTCAGATGCTATGGTGGTAGGACTCCTGTGGGCTGAGGGGCGGCCAGAACTATAGGGCTGGAGCTGCTGTGGGCTGATGTGAGCAGATCTTATGGGGCACGGAGGTTGCCCTGTGGGTCAGATCTAGGGGGCAGGAGGCCTCTGTGGGCAGCTCTCTGTGGCAGGAGCTGCTGTGTGCAAGATTGGGTCTTGATCTATGTGCAGTTATCTGCTGTGGGTCAGAATCTATGGGGCTGGAGCTTGCCTGTGGAGAATGATGTTTGTAAATCTATGGCATCGACACTGCTGTGGGGCATGATGTGGGTCAGATCAATGGACGAGCTGCGTTGGGCTTGAATATGGGTCCGATGCTATGGGTAGGAGCATGCTGGTGGGCTTATGTGGGTGGGTCAGATCTATGGGGCAGGAAGCTTCTGTGGCTCCATCTCGGTCATATCTATAGGGCTAGATCTGCTGTGGGGCGATGTGATCAGATCTTGGGGCAAAGGACTGCTGTGGGGCTGATGTGAGTCAGATGCTATGGGCAGGACTCTGTGGGGGGTCAGAATTTGGGTCAGATCTATGGGGGCAGGAGCTGCTGTCGTGGCTGATATGAGTCAGATCTATGGGTAGGAGCTGCTGTGGGGAAGATTGTGGGTCAGATTCTTGTGGGGCCAGGAAGCCTGCTGCCTGGAGATGATGGTGGGTCAGATCTATGGGGTAGGAGCTGCGGGGGCTGAGGCACACAAGCGCCAGATTCTGATAGGGCTGGAGAGCTTGCTGTGGGGCTGAAGTGAGTCAGATCGATGGGCAGGAGCTGCCTGTGGGGCGATGTGGGCCAACGAATCTATGCTAGGCATACGGAACCTCGCTGGTGGGTCTGATGGCTGAGGTCAGATCTAGTGGGGAGCAGGAGCTGCTGCTGGCGGCAGATTTGGGTCAGATCTAGGGGGCAGGAGGGCGGTGCTGGTTGTGGCAGACATGGGCAGATCTAGTGGATAGGAGCTGCTTGCTGGGGAAGATGTGGTGTCAGATCCTATGGGCAAGGAGTGCTGTGGAGATGATGTGGGTAGATCTATGGGTCAATTACTGCGTGGCGTCAGATCTAACGTGCAGACACTGCTTGTGGGACAGAAGTGGTGTCAGATCTATGGTGGCAGGAGGTTCTGTGGGGCAGAGGGCGTCAGATCTATGGCGCAGGAGCTGCTTCGTGGGGCAGATTGTGGGTCAGCTCTATGGGGCAAAAAGCAACACAAGAGGTCTGTTGGCAAGATGTGGGACAGATCTAGGGTTGGACTGCTGTGCACTTAATCGTGGGTCAGATCTATGGGGCAGTAAGCCTGCTCT
>NW_015439968.1:44709-48219 GCF_001577835.2 Coturnix japonica | reverse complement strand
AACACAATCAATGGGGAACACAACATGGAACCCAATGGGGAACTCAATATGGAACACAATGGGGAACCCAATCAATGGGGAACCCAACATGGAACCCAACATGGAACCCAACATGGAACACAATGAGGAACACAATGGGGAACTCAACATGGAACACAATGGGGAACACAATCAATGGGGAACCCAACATGGAACCCAATGGGAAACACAATGGGGAACCCAATCAATGGGGAACCCAACATGGAACCCGAGATGGAACCCAATCAATGGGGAACTCAATATGGAACCCAATGGGGAACCCAACATGGAACACAATGTGGAACCCAACATGGAACACAATGGGGAACCCAACATGGAGAACCCAAGATGGAACCCAATATGGAACCCAATGGGGAACACAATCAATGGGGAACCCAACATGGAACACAATGGGGAACACAATGGGGAACACAATCAATGGGGAACCCAACATGGAACCCAACATGGAGAACCCAACATGGAACTCAACATGGAACTCAATGGGGAACACAATCAATGGGGAACCCAACATGGAACCCAATGGGGAACCCAATCAATGGGGAACACAATGGGGAACACAATGGGGAACCCAACATGGAACTCAATGGAGAACCCAATCAATGGGGAACCCAACATGGAACCCAATGGGGAACCCAACATGGAACCCAACATGGAACACAATGGGGAACCCAATCAATGGGGAACACAACATGGAACACAATGGGGAACACAATCAATGGGGAACACAACATGGAACTCAATGGGGAACCCAACATGGAACACAATCAATGGGGAACACAACATGGAACCCAATGGGGAACACAATCAATGGGGAACTCAATATGGAACCCAATGGGGAACCCAACATGGAACCCAACATGGAACCCAATGGGGAACCCAACATGGAACTCAATGGGGAACACAATCAATGGGGAACCCAACATGGAACACAATCAATGGGGAACCCAACATGGAACCCAATGGGGAACNAACACAATCAATGGGGAACACAACATGGAACCCAATGGGGAACTCAATATGGAACACAATGGGGAACCCAATCAATGGGGAACCCAACATGGAACACAATGGGGAACACAATCAATGGGGAACACAATGGGGAACACAATCAATGGGGAACTCAATATGGAACCCAATCCGGGACCCAATCAATGGGGAACCCTACATGGAACCCAATGGGGAACCCAATCAATGGGGAACCCAATGGGGAACCCAATATGGAAACCAACATGGAACCCAATGGGGAACCCAACATGGAACCCAATGGGGAACACAATGGGGAACACAACATGGAACACAATGGGGAACCCAATCAATGGGGAACCCAACATGGAACACAATGGGGAACCCAATGGGGAACCCAACATGGAGAACCCAAGATGGAACCCAACATAGAACCCAATGGGGAACCCAATCAATGGAGAACCCAACATGGAACCCAATACGGAACCCAATCAATGGGGAACCCAACATGGAAGCCAATGGGGAACCCAATGGGGAACCCAACATGGAACCCAATGGAGAACCCAATCAATGGGGAACCCAATATGGAACACAATGGGGAACCCAACATGGAGAACCCAACATGGAACCCAACATGGAACACAATGGGGAACACAATGGGGAACCCAACATGGAACTCAACATGGAACCCAATGGGGAACACAATCAATGGGGAACCCAAGATGGAGCCCAATGGGGAACACAATGGGGAACCCAACATGGAACCCAACATGGAACCCAACATGGAGAACCCAATGGGGAACCCAATCAATGGAGAACCCAAGATGGAACCCAACATGGAACCCAACATGGAACACAATCAATGGGGAACTCAATATGGAACCCAACATGGAACCCAATGGGGAACCCAATCAATGGGGAACTCAATATGGAACACAATGGGGAACACAATCAATGGGGAACCCAACATGGAACCCAATGGGAAACACAATGGGGAACCCAACATGGAACACAATGGGGAACCCAATCAATGGGGAACACAATGGGGAACCCAACATGGAGAACCCAAGAAGGAACCGAAGATGGAACCCAACATGGAACACAATGGGGAACCCAATCAGTGGGGAACCCTACATGGAACCCAATGGGGAACCCAATGGGGAACACAATCAATGGGGAACCCAACACGGAACCCAACATGGAACCCAATGGGGAACCCAATCAATGGGGAACCCAACATGGAACCCAATGGGGAACCCAATGGGGAACCCAACATGGAACCCAATGGGGAACACAATGGGGAACACAATCAATGGGGAACACAATCAATGGGGAACACAATCAATGGGGAACTCAACATGGAACCCAACATGGAACACAATGGGGAACCCAATCAATGGGGAACCCAACATAGAACCCAACCAGGAGACCCCAACACAGAACCCAACCCCCCCCCCCCCTTTTCCCCCTCCCCACACCCACCTGCAGCCTGGCCACCACTTGCTCGGCCTGTCCGTGGGGCAGCCTCAGCCCCACACTTTCTCCTGCCCCATAGAAGATCTCGACTCCTCGTTCCACGTAGGCCCATCCCAGCACATCCCGACACGCCGCACTCAGCACCACCCTCCCCTCTTTGGGGGTCACTAAAACCACCCTTTCCGCAGCCACCCCAAGCAAACAATCCATCTCCCCCCCCCCCATTTTCCTCCCCCCAACCCAAACCTTGGCCCCCCACACCAAAGCCCCCCCAACTATATTATTATCACCCCCTATGTTGACCCCCAACCTCCTCCTGACCCCTAAAACATGGAGGCCTCGTGTGGGGGCTGCTGGGGGGGGTCCGTTAGAGTGGGAGTGGGCGAGTTGATGGAGGTATTGATGGCGGGTGCGGGCGGCCATAGCCCCCAAACGACCCCCCCTGGAAGCGGCGTTCTCCCCATTGATGGCTTTGGCCAATAGGAAATGACGTAGTTGGGGGCCTCGAGGGAAGCGCTGCCCCACGGCGATGGGGGGGCCGAAATATGGGGTGTCGTCTGAGCGGGTGACGGCCACGCTGTTATGGGGGGAATGGTCACACCAATGGGGATAACGCCAGCCCCACATCGATGGCCCTGCCCCATAGAGAAGCCCTGCCCCATAGAGACAACACCAGCCCCACATCAATGGCCCAGCCCCATAGAGAAGCCCTGCCCCATAGAGACAACCCCTGCCACATAGAGACAACCCCAGCCCCATAGAGACAACCCCAACCCCATAGAGACAACCCCAGCCCCATAGAGACAACCCCTGCCCCATAGAGACAACCCCAGCCCCATAGAGACAACCCCAGCCCCATAGAGAACCCCAGCCCCATAGGGACAACCCCAGCCCCACAGGGATACCACAAAGAGACACCCCAGCCCCATAGAGACAACCCCAGCCCCATAGAGACAACCCCAGCCCCATAAGGATGCTCCAGCCCCACAGGGATACCACAAAGAGACACCCCAGCCCCATAGAGACAACCCC
>NW_015439968.1:38995-42076 GCF_001577835.2 Coturnix japonica | reverse complement strand
CCCCGCCCCCACCGACTCCCCCCCTCATTCCCTCTCACCCCCCACCCCATCACCCCTTCCCCCCTCCATAACCCCCCCTCACTCTGGGGGTGTCCAGCGTGCCCCCCCACCCAATAACCCCCATAACCCCCCCCCCATGTGTCCCCCCCCCCCCATAATCCCCCCCCCAAATTACCCCCCCCTCACTCTTGGTGTCCACCTGTGCCCCCCCACGCCCATCCACCCCCCACCCCATAACCCCCCATCACCCCCCCATGGACCCCCCCCCCTCTTTGGTTGTCCAGCCCCCCCCCCCCCCCACCCATAACCCCGCCCCCCCATGCCCCCCCCTCACTCTTGGTGTCCAGCTGTGCCCCCCCACCCCATAACCCCATTAGCCCCCCCCCAATTTCCCCCCCCCTCACTTTTGGTGTCCAGCTGTGCCCCCCCCCATCCCATACCCCCATAACCCCCCCCCCAATTTACCCCCCGCCTCACTCTTGGTGTCCAGCTGTGGCCCCCCACCCCATAACCCCATAGCCCCCCCCCCAATTTCCCCCCCCCTCTACTCTGTTGGTGTTCCAGCTGTGCCCCCCACCCCATTCACCCCCCATAACCCCCCCCAATTACCCCCCCTCACTCTTGGGTCCAGCTGTGCCCCCCCACACCCCATTAACCCCCCCATCACCCTCCCCCATAGCCCCCCCCCTCACTCTTGGTGTGCCAGCTTGTGCCCCCCCCACACACCCCATTAACCTCATAGCCCCCCCCCATAGCCCCCCCTCACTCTTGGTGTCCAGCTGTGCCCCCCCCATGGACCCCCCCCCCCCCCCCTCACTCTTTGGTGCCCCCCCCACCCCATAGCCCCCCCCATAACCCCCCCCTCACTCTTTGGTGTCCAGCTGTGCCCCCCCTATAGACCTCCCCCCTCACTCTTGGTGCCCCCCCCACCCCATAAACCCGCCCATAGCCCCCCCCCTCAATTACCCCCCCCTCACTCTTGGGTGTCCAGCTGTGCCCCCCCCCATGGACCCCCCCTCACTCTTTGGTGTCCAGCTGTGCCCCCCCCCCCATATAGACCCCCCCCCTCACTCTTGTTGTCCAGCTGTGCGCCCCCCCAACCCCATCACCCCCCATCCCCCCTCATTTCCCCCCCCCATAACCCCATAACCCCCCCCCATAGACCCCCCCCCTCACTTTGGTGTCCAGCTGTGCCCTGTAGGTTGGCCTGTCCTGAACCCCCTGAGCCTGACTCTGGTCCCCAGCAGCGCCATGAACTCGATGAACGGGGGCCCCGCGCTCTCGTTGTTGTACATCTCCTCCTCCGAGCTCTGCCCCCCCCGGCAGTACAGCAACCCCACCTTGCGCTGTGAGCACACCTGGGAGTGTGAAAAACAGTGCAAGGACAGGACTCGTGCAAGGACAGGCCACGTGCAAGGACAGGACTTGTGCAAGGACAGGCCTCGTGCAAGGACAGGCATCGTGTGAGGGACTTGTGCAAGGACGGGCCTCGTGCAAGAGACTTGTGCAAGGACAGGCCTCGTGTGAGACACAGCCTCGTGCAACACCCTTGTGCAAGGACAGGCCTCATGCAAGGACAGGCCTCGTGCAATGGACTTGTGCAAGGACGGGCCTCGTGTGAGGCATGCCCTCGTGTAATGGACTTGTGCAAGGACAGGCCTCGTGTGAGGCACGGCCTTGTGTGAGGGTTGGCCTCGTGCAAGGGTTGGCCTCGTGCAATGGACTTGAGCAAGGACAGGCCTCGTGCAAGGACAGGCCTTGTGTGAGGCACGGCCTCGTGTGAGGGTTTGCCTTGTGCAAATGGAGGCCTCATGTATGGAATGGCCTCGTTTGATGGTGTTGTGCAACAGCCTCGTGCAAGGGTTGGCCTCGTGCAAGGGGCAGCCTTGTGCAAGGCCTATTCTTGTGCAAGCCCTGCCCTTGTGCACAATCCTGCCCTCGTACAAAGACCACCATTGTGCAAAGCCCCATACTTGTGCAAGCCTCACCCTCGTGCAAAGCCCATCTCAGTGCAAAGCCTGCCCTCGTGCAAAGCCCCATACCTGTGCAAGCCTCACCCTTGTGCAAACCTGATCCCCGTGCAAAGCCCACCCTTGTGCAAACCCAGCTCTCGTGCAAAGCCCATCCCTGTGCAAAGCCCACCCTCGTGCAAAGCCCATCCCTGTGCAAAGCCCACCCTCGTGCAAAGCCCATCCCTGTGCAAAGCCCACCCTCGTGCAAACCTGATCACTGTGCAAAGCCCTGCCCTCTTGCAGAGCCCACCCCAGTGCAAAGCCCTGCCCTCGTGCCAAACCCATCCATGTGCAAACCCTGCCCTAGTGCAAAGCCCATCCCCATGCAAAGCCCACCCTCGTGCAAAGCCCATCCCCATGCAAAGCCCACCCTTGTGCAAAGCCCTGCCCTCGTGCAAAGCCCACACTCGTGCAAAGCCATTCTCAGTGCAAACCCTGCCCTCGTGCAAAGCCCATCCCAATGCAAGCTCACCCTTGTGCAAAGCCCCCCTCGTGCAAAGCCCCCCCTCGTGCAAAGCCTGCCCTCGTGCAAAGCCCACCCTTGTGCAAACCCGATCACTGTGCAAAGCCCTGCCCTCGTGCAAAGCACACCCTCGTGCAAACCCTGCCCTTGTGCAAAGCCCCCCCTCGCACACTCACCCCTTGCTCGTCCACCTTGAGCAGCGTGTCGGGCACGGCGGGGGAGGGGTCGGCCAAACGAAGCGCCTGAGCCCCCCCCCCAGGTAACAGCAGCTCCAGGAGGCGCCGGGGGGGGATCCCAGCTCTGGAGCCGGGGGGGCGGATGTGGGGGGGCAGAGAGTCCTCCAGTATGGAGCCACGGAGGGTACGGACCCCTTATAAGGGGAGCAATTAAATATTAAAAAAAAAAATGGGGTTATAAGGGGGGGGTACACGGTAGGAACATGGCGATGGATGGGGTGTATAAGGGGGGGGGGGGCCTACCCATGTGCCCCCATTAATTCCCCACAAACCCCCGCACAGTTATTTTTTTTTTTTCTTTTTCTTTAAATTCCCCCCCAAATCCCCCCCACCATCACCTCATCTAAATCTCCCCCCCATGACCCCCCCC
>NW_015439968.1:28409-33870 GCF_001577835.2 Coturnix japonica | reverse complement strand
TCCCGACCCTATAGGGAGGGAGGCCTATAGGGCCTGGAAGGTCTCTATGGGGCAGGTAGGGGGAGGGCTATAGCGGGCTTGGGGGGCCCTATGGGGCTGGAAGGTCTCTATGGGGCAGTACGGGGGGAGCTATGGGGCCAGAGGAACCTATAGGAGGAGGCCCTATAGGGCTGGAAGGTCTCTATGGGGCAGGTGGGGGGGCCTATGGGGCTATAGGGGACCCTATAGGGTGAGAGAGGCCCTATGGGGCTGGAGGGGCTTCTTTTGGGGGGAGGGAGGTCTCATGGGCTGGAAGGTCTCTAATGGGTAGGTCAGGGTGGGGGGCTATGGGGCCAGAGGACCCCTAATAGGGAGGAGGAGGCCCTATGGGCTGGAATGTCTTCTATGGGCGGTAGGGGGCGGCTATTGGCCAGAGGGACCCTATGGGGTGAGGAGGCTCTATAGGCATGAATGTCTGCTATGGGGCAGCGTGGGGGGGGCTTATCGGGCGCCATGACGCCTACTGGGTGAGGAAGGCCCTATAGGGCTGGAATGTCCCTATGGGGCGGGTAGGGGGGGCTATTGGGCCAGAGGGACCCTATGGGGTGAGGGAGGCCCTATAGGGCTGGAAGGTCTCTATGGGGCAGGTAGGGGGGGCTATGGGGCCAGAGGGACCCTATGGGGTGAGAAGCCCTATAGGGCTGGGAGTATCTCTATGGGGCAGCTGGGGGGGCTATGGGCTAATAGGGACCCTATGGGGTGAGGGAGGCCCTATGGGGCTGGGGGTGGATTTCTTTGCGAGGGGGAGGGAGGTGTATGCGGGCCGGCGTGTGGCCCTCTATCGGGGCTGGACTAGTGTCTCTGATGGGGCAGGCTGGGGCGCTATGGGCCAGAGGCGACCCTATGGAGTTGGAGGCCGCTATAGGCTGGAAGGTCTTATGGGCAGGTGGAGGGCCTATGGCGGCTATAAGGGCGAACCTAATGGTGAGGGGAGCGCCCCTATAAGGCTGGAAGGTCTCTATGGGCAACGTGGGGTGGCCTATATTGCGGGCTATAGGGACCCTAATAGGAGTTGAGAAAGAGGCCCTTATGAGTTGGCTGGCGGAGCTTCTTTTAGGGAGAGACCGAGGAGGAGGTCATATAGGGCCAGGGGGCCCAATGCGGCTATTGAACGGGTCTCCTATGGGCAGGTATGGTGGGGCTAAATGGGCTATTAGGGGACCCTATAGGGTGAGGGCAGGCCCTTCTAATGGCGGCGGGGGCGGGGGATATGTGCGCGGGGGTCCCTGTAGGGGTTCCTATGGGCCAGAGGGGGCTTATTGGGGTGGGGGTTGCAAGCTATGGGTGATGGGGGCACTTTGGAGACCCATCATGAGGGTGAGGGGCCTCTATGGGGCTGGAGACGCCCCATGTGCCCCCCCCCCCATTTCAGCCGCCCGCCTCCCGCTCAACACATGACCCCTCGCGGACACTCCCGACCATCCTGTCCCCTCCCCCCCCCCCAGCCGGTTTCCTCAGACCCACTTCCGGCTCTCCCCCCGCCAACTTCCGGCTCGCATCCGGACAGACCACCCCCCCGTTTCCCCCCCCCAAGGTGAAAATAGCGTCCTAATGGTACACCGGGGGGCACATTGAGCGGTCCCTATGGGGACGGGGGGGCACAGACGGGGTCCCTATTGGGGGGGGGGCACAGAGGGTCGCTTTATAAGGGTGGGATAAGCTGGGGGCAGTAATGTGTCCCTATTGGCGGTGTGGGCGGCATCTACAGGTTTCCCTATCTGGGAGGGGGGCAGAGATGGTGTCCCTTATATGGTGAAGGGGAGGGGTTCCATATCATGGGGGGGGGGGGGACATAGAGGGTGCCAATATTGGTGGGATGGGAATGGGTATGCAGGAGTCCTAATTTGCAGGGCAGTGCATAAGGGTCCCTATGGGAGGGAGGCGGGCAGAGATGGCGTCCCTATACTGGCTGATGGGGCCGTAATGGGAGGGCGTCGCGTGCTGGTGTGCCCAATCATGGGGGGTGGATCATAGAAGCGGGAGCCTATGATTCTTTGTGTGAGGGGGTCTAAATTTGCAGGGAGGGCGGCACACAGGGGTCCGTCTCAATGGGGCGGGCGAGCAAAATGGGTCCCCTATTGCGGGGAGGCAGAGGCCAATGAGAGGGTGGTGCCCAATATATGTGGGGGGGGGAGGGGACATAGAAGGAGTGCATCCCAAATATTATGTTGGGGGCGGCCGGAAATGGGAGGGCAAGGGTCCTAATTGTGCAGGGGCACAGAAGGGTCCCCTATGGGGGGGGGAACATAGAGGGGTTGCCTAATTTGGGGCGTGTCCTAATGTGCAGAGGGCACACAGGCTCCTGTATGGGGGGGCGCAGAGCATATGTCCCTATGGGGGGCGCGAGGCAATGAGAGCGTGTGTTGGTCCCAATATGGGGGGGACATAGAGGGTTCCCTATATTGGGAAGGGGAAATGATGGGGGGTCCTAATTGTACAAGGGGGCACACAGGCGTCTTATGGAGGGGGGCAGAGATGTCCTATAGGGCGCAGGGGGGAGGATACGTGCAATGGGGCATATGGGAGCGGGTGTCCCAATATTGGGTGGGGGGGAAATGGGAGGGGGTCCAATGCTACAAAGGCGGGCATCAGGGGTCACCTATGGGAGGGGGGCAGAAAGGTCCCTATGGGGGGGGGGGCAGAAATGGGCCCTAATAGAGAAGGGGCAAAGGGGAGGTGGCCATATCTGGGGGGGCAACACATTAAATGACGGTCCTATTATAGGTATGAGGGGGGTAAACACTGAGGCGGGGGATAAACACGGGGGGATAAACACGGAGGGGGGGGATAAAAACACGGAGGGGATAAACATGGAGGGGGGATGTAAGGGGGTGTCTATTTGTTGCAATGGGGGGGGGGTTAATAATATCCTACCTGAGCAGCACAGGTGGGTCAGTTAGTGCGCAGCCTTTTAAAGGGGGTCCAAGTTGAATTGGGGGGCACCGCTCTGATCCCCACAGCAGCGCCTGCAATGGGAAGAGCCGCACTTCCCCCCCCCCCCCCCGGGTTCCCCCGCCCTTCCCCTTCCTTTAGCCCCCCCATTTCCCCCCCCCATTTCCCCTCCCCCATTCTTTCCCCCCCCCATATCCGGGACCCCCCCAGCACAACACAGCGGCCCCACCCGGCGCGGAGGAAATATAACTGTCCTTCCCCCATAGAGATCATAGGGACCCATAGAGATACATAGGGGCCTATAAGGGACCTATAGGAGACAAAGGGACCCACAGAGACCCATAGGGACCCATAGGGACCCATAGGGATTCATAGGGACCCATAGGGACCTATAGGAGACAAAGGGACCCATAGGGACCCATAGGGGCCTATAGGAGACAAAGGGACCCATAGGGATTCATAGGGACCCATAGAGACCCATAGGGACTCATAGGGACCCATAGGGACCTATAGGAGACAAAGGGACCCATAGGGACCCATAGGGATTCATAGGGACCCATAGGGGCCTATAGGAGACAAAGGGACCCACAGAGACCCATAGGGGCCTATAGGAGACAAAGGGACCCATAGGGACCCATAGGGGCCTATAGGGACCCATAGGGGCCTATAGGAGACAAAGGGACCCATAGGGGCCTATAGGGACTCATAGGGACCCATAGGGGCCTATAGGAGACAAAGGGACCCACAGAGACCCATAGGGACCCATAGGCTGCATATAGACCTATAGGGACCCATAGAGACCCATAGGGGCCTATAGGGACTCATAGGGACCTATAGGAGACAAAGGGACCCACAGAGACCCATAGGGGCCTATAGGGACTCATAGGGATCCATAGAGACCTATAGGAGACAAAGGGACTCACAGAAACCCATAGGGACCCATAAGATACATAGGGTGCATATAGACCTATAGGGACCCATAGAGACCCATAGGGGCCTATAGGAGACAAAGGGACCCACAGAGACCCATAGGGGCCTATAGGGATTCATAGGGACCCATGGGGACCTATAGGAGACAAAGGGACCTATAGGGACCTATAGGAGACAAAGGGACCCACAGAGACCCATAGGGACCCATAGTATGCATATAGACCTATAGGGACCTATAGAAACCTATGGGAGACAAAGGGACCCACAGAGACCCATAGGGATTCATAGGGACCCATAGGGGCCTATAGGAGACAAAGGGACCCACAGAGACCCATAGGGACCCATAGGGATTCATAGGGACCCATAGAGATCCATAGGGGCCTATAGGGACTCATAGGGACCTATAGGAGACAAAGGGACCCACAGAGACCCATAGGGACCCATAGGGACCCATAGGGGCCTATAGGGACTCATAGAGACCTATAGGAGACAAGGGGACCTATAGAAACCCATAGGAACCCATAGGATGCATATAGACCTTTAGGCCCATATAGGACACTTAGGGGGCCCATATAGGACACTTGGGGGGCCCATATAGGGCAGTTATGGGGCCCATATAGAACACTTGGGGGGCCCATATAGGACACTTAGGGGACCCATATAGGACACTTAGGGGACCCATATAGGGCACTTATGGGGCCCATATAGGACACTTAGGGGACCCATATAGGACACTTATGGGGTCCATATAGGGCAGCTATAGGGCCCATATAGAACACTTGGGGGGCCCATATAAAGCAGTTATGGGGTCTATATAGGGCAGTTATGGGGCCCATATAGGACACTTAGGGGGCCCATATAGGGCAGTTATGGGGCCCATATAGGACACTTAGGTGGCTCATATAGGACACTTAGGGGGCCCATATAGGGCACTTAGGGGGCCCATATAGGATACTTATGGGGCCCATATAGGGCAGCTATAGGGTCAATGGAGACCCTCAGGGCCCACTCCCTCATCCCAACCCCCCTCACCCCCACAACGAGGGGTTGTTCGCTCCCAAAACCCCATTTCTCCCCACTCACCGCTATGGGGCACCCTGGAGAACAGGGGGATGGAGCTGTAGGGCGGCTATGGGGCGGTTATGGGGTGGCTATGGGGCGGTTATGGGGTGGTTATAGGGTGGTTATGGGGTGGTTATAGGGTGGTTATGGGGTTAATATGGCGGACCAGGGCGCGGCTCTCCACAGAGAAGGGCGTGGCCGCCCCACCTTCCCGCCCAATTCACTCTCAGCCAATCAGCGCCCGCCTTCCTTCGCGCCCAACGCCTCCCGCCACGCGCGCAGCCGTTAGCCCCGCCCCTCCCTCACAGCGCATGCGCGCGTGGGTGACGTCACCACCCATCTGCTAGAGTGGGCGGGGCTAAATCTTTGCGCATGCCCAGTTGGTAGCTGGCTAGCTCCGCCCCCTGGTATATATAGAGCGCGCTCCCGACGCCTCGCTCGCAGTGGGCCGCGCGCCCCCGCGCCGCGAGGAGCTGCTGCTATGGGGGTGATTTAGGGCCTTTTTGGGGCCTTTTTGGGGTGAATTGGGGCCCTATGA